>NC_053445.1:51975736-52248307 GCF_007990345.1 Gossypium hirsutum
CAGCTTGGCCTTATGACTCCATTTTCGAACGATACTAAACTCGGATTCTGCATAATGGGACTGCTTGTGCTCCGGTGAAAAAATGGTCTTCGAAATGACCACTGCAAGCACCGGGGCTTATTTGATCAGAAATATGATGATGTTACCGTGATGCCTGAGGATTTGAGAATCTGTGTCCATTGAATAGCTGTTTCTACTCTGCAAACTTGCCTTTGAATCACCATGATCTATCTCACAATCTATGTTTTCCTCCACTCCACTATCAATCCCTACATTCTCGAATACCACATTGCAAATTAGACAGGTCAGGTTCGTTTGAGTTGCGTAAATTTGAGTGAATTATCGTGTTTATAAAATATTTAGATCAATTATGCAAGGGGTTAATTTTTTATGTGGATCATTTCGTCGAGTTAGTGGATTCATATTGTTAACTATTTTAATTATATTAAATTATATCGAGTTGGATTTAGATGAATCAAAATTTGAGATTGGATCAGAATTCACAGTTATAATAATATATTAGCGAAAAACGTGGATCATTGAAATGAATCGAAACTTACATGATATCCATGCCGGAGCGCGATCTGGTGTTGTGGACCTTCTATGGGGCGATTGTCTTCGGCTAGCAGGCCTGGAATTTCAACCATCCGAATCCTCTGAGCTCGAGCTCGAGCTCGAGCTTGTGCGGTAACCAAAGCCTGCATGCATTTAAGAGTAACACTAGCTGTCTTCTCACCAAGTGACCTCTTACCAGTGCCTGTAACTTCACTATCCCTTTCAACGCTTTCAAAGCTTTCCTTGCCTGTTCATCATAGCACCCACTTCCGATCTCATCAAAAACGTCTCAAATAAATACATAATTCAGCCATCAAATCTAACAATTATAACATACAGTAAGATCGAAACACAGCTTGAATCATCTTAGCAGCGGCCTCTTCACCTGCATCAACTTTCTCATCGTCAGCACTACCACTTACCCGGATCAATCCGTCACAACGCGGAGCCGGTGTGGTGGAGGTGAAGGGTAACCACTTGTTCTACAGAATTCAACTCCCTAACAGGCGTCGCTGAAGCCGAAGATCTCGGAAACTCCATCGTCGTTCTCTTTAGGAGTTGTCGGTGGCAGTGGATCGAAACGGTCGTCGTTGGATTCTCAGGGACAACTGAAGAATTCTGATATTACTTATGTTTCTACTTTTGTCTTTCTTACCAGTCAACAGGCTTTTCAACCATTTCGCTGTCTTCCCCATCGCTGTTTAAACCATTCTAGTATTCACAAAAATGAAGATTTTATAGATCTCGTAGGGTATATTATATATCTAATGAGCATTAGGTAAGGACACTAAATGATAGCTAATTAAACATCTTCATCTACCTGTAATAAGATATCAATGGTGACATCCTCGATGTTTCTTTAAGTAAAATTTCGGGTTGGAGTTCATTAGATCGGGTTATTACAAAACAATGTTTTGGTTGATTTGGAAGGGAACATAGCAGAAAGCCATGTGAAAATGGACCAGGGAAGATGGAGAATCCGTATAAAATACTACTGATTTTTGAGGTGTATTAATTTGGGGAGTGGCATTCGAAGATGGAAATGCCCTGTCGGGGGTGATAGTGGGATCCACTTAGAGATTAGCAGAGTTATAGCTTTGGGATTGGTCGTTGGGATCTATGACCAAGCACATGCTCGTTCTTTCAAAGCTAAGTGTGTGCAGTATTGTTTTGTCTTTTGCACCAAGTTTTCTTCTGTCAATAGACATGGTCCCCCATTGAAGGCTGCGATTTAGGTTGTAAAAATGGAAATTTTTGTTAATTTAGTAACTGATTATAAATTTAAAAAGTGATTATGGATTCAATCATATAATTAACAGAATTTTATGTCAACAACTTAATCATTAATGGATTTCAAATCATCTCACTTTCAACAAGTACGTTTTTTAAGGGGAGAGTATTTATAGTAGTGAGTAAGATAATTTTCTTTCGATTATGAGTATGAATAGTTATGGTACCTCCAATCCATTTAATGGTGAAGTTAAAATATTTTTTTAAATTAATTATATATTTTATGATAATAAAATGTATTTTATTATTTTAATAAATGATGTTTATACTTTTTAAATGATTAAATCATTTTTTATCATTTTGGACCAAATATAATTTTACAATTACTAATTTAAAATTTATAAATTATAAAAGAGTTTAAACAAAAAAATTATTTTGGGGGTCGGGGGCCTACCAACCCCCTAGTTTCACCATTGATCCGTTTCTGAAATTATTATTTTATTTTTATATATATAATTATAAAAAAAAAGAAAAAATATAAGAATGTGTTATATGAAATCTCGTATTTTTATGATTATTTTAAAAGAATGTGTTAAATATTATGTAAAAAAAACAAAAACCATTAAATAAATATGAAGATGATACATTTAACTTCATAGAGGATAAGACAAATAATAGGATACATTAAAAGTGAATTTAACAATATCTATCTGCTTATTCCTTGTCAGGATCAATTAAATTTATCTAGGTTATGGTAACAATAAAATAATGGATTTAATTAAGGGGGAAATGTAATTGCTTTGGTTAAGCAAAACTAACTAATTTACTTATGCATAAATGAATTGCTTTTAGATTTTTGTTTCTGATATTAATAAAATGTTGAAAATTTAGTAATTTGTTTAATGTGATAATGTCGTTTGGTAAGCGACATAATTTCACCGCCTTTAAACACACCAGTAAAATTTCCAATCCCATGCAATACACCAAGCCCAGCAATTCGCAAATCTACCCTTGTCC
This sequence comes from Gossypium hirsutum, assembly GCF_007990345.1. Lineage (NCBI taxonomy): Eukaryota > Viridiplantae > Streptophyta > Magnoliopsida > Malvales > Malvaceae > Gossypium > Gossypium hirsutum. The sequence continues at coordinate 51,978,539 of NC_053445.1, forward strand.
TCTCCTCATCGAATGCTTTATTAGTGTATAACTGTATTATAATTATATTTATCATATATTTATATTAGATTTAACACATGAATAAATAATTATTTTGACTTATCATGTATTATTGACAGTAAAGCACTCACGTAATCTTTTTATATGTAGTAATGTATATTTTTTTGGTACTTAATAATGCAAGGTTTGGCTGTCAATCACATGGTAGGTTTATATATGATCCCTCATGATCCTTTTTTTATCTTAATTCCGAGCTAATGGTATCTAATCTTACAAAGGGTTAAAAGCAAAACTTAAATCTTATTGGCGATCGTTTTATCACTTTGAGTATATATGGAAATATTAGGGTATCCGCAACTTATAATTTAATAAGTAGGTTGAAATAACAAGATGTTTGGTAAACAGAATTTGGGTTTTTTGGTTGATTGGGTATAAATAGAGTATTGGGTAGTCAAACCCTCTAAATGTAGTGTTTGGTGAATAGAGGTTTGTAAGAACTTGTTGAGCTAAAACCTCCAAAACAAAAAACGCAAGGATGAGCATATTTTTACAGCTGATTGAGAATGAGATATGTAGAATGGCATATCTGACTATGTTTGTTCTAGAATTACTCTCTTTGCCACATGCTTTCAAACCTATTAGAGGTGCCAAGATATTGTAGACGACAACATCGTCTTTCTTAAATATTTATTTTTACTTGTTTCGATATGTATATATTTCTTGAAGATTTATGTATTCTTAATTTATTTTCAATTTACCTGTGTAAAATAATTTCTTATGCAACTTTATATTAATTGAAATATGTTACTTGACAAATTTATCACTAATTTACATACTAAGAACATGACATAATTATCACTAAGAATATAGTTTACAATTATATTGATACACTATTACTATTTGCAAATAAACAACTTAAGAAGTTTGTTTATTTAAAATTTCAAAAATATTTACTAATTAATTTCATTAATTAATAGTGTTTTATTTCAATAATATCATGTCATTATTTGTCATTTTACACGTATCAACTTTCAGCTAAGTTTTACCAAACACTTTTAAATAAATAGTTGATAAAATCAATTGGTCAAATTAATTAATAGAATAAGTGATTAAGCCAGCTACTACAATCAACTATCAACTAATTGTCAAACATGACCAATAATAATTATCATATTTTATAAAAATTTAAAATTTTATTATTTTACTATATTTTAAAGCGTGTCCAAATACTTTCCATGCAGAAAAGATATAAAAAGATAAAAATGCATTTAAAAAGTAATATAAAAAAATTGATATTCATAATTGTTGAAATTAACAAAAAGGTCAAATCCTCACGAGAAGATCTAAAACATGGTAGCCAGCAAATGTATGTGATTGCTTATTATTCTCTCTCACACTAATAAAACCAATTACTTTCATATACACGTGATTATGGTCGGGTCACAGGATTTGGACCGCTTTATGCATGGTGTCAATATATATATAATTACCAGTTTTTTTTCTAATTAAAATATAAATTATTTTAAATTTAATATTAAAGAATTTTAAAAAAATGATAACACATAGAAAACATTGAGAGTGAAAATTAAAAAAAAAATATTATTCTTTAAAATAATATTTTACAATAGTTGTGAACATTTATATGAATTTTTAGAATTTTTAAAATTAAAAAAAATTATATATGCTGTATTACATTTAAATTAAACAATACATATTTTATGATAATTTTAAATTTAATGAAATAATTAAAAATAAATTTTAAATTTAAATTAATTTATAATGATAAATTTTAAAGATAACAACAAATTTAAATATTAAGATAAATAATATTTATCCTAATGATAATTAAATAATATTTGTGTTTATGTTTTTTTTTAAATTTATGATAATATAATTTATCTTTGTGATTTACGTAAAAATTTACTTAAAATAGAATTTATCTAACCCTTTCAATGGGAGAGTGTATAGTAGAATGGTGAGAGAGTGTTTCTGGGGAGGGAGGACGAAGCACCAGGTGGGGGCTGAGATTGGTGTGGTGTCATTTGGTCAAGATTGAGAGTTGATTTCTTTGTAACCAGTGTAGGTGGTTGAGTCTGTGTTTGGTTTGAAGGAAGCTCCAAATTGGGGTTTGCTGGGTTAACAAGGACATCAATCGAAGGAGGAACTATGGCTCAATCAACAAGGAAAGAGATAGGAGGAGACGATGATGTTGACAAGGAGACTAGTTCACCCTAATAGGTGGAGAGCAATAGTAGGAGAAGTGAAGAGAAGGAGCTAAATGTTGGTAAGGGAAATTGTGTGTTGGGTTGAATGTTTAAGGTCGATGAAGGGGAGAGAATATCTCCTTATCATCATGTGGTTTGATATACATAGGCGAAAATTCCCTTGTCTAGTAGTGCAACATCTGTAACACCCATTACCCGAGACCGTTGCCGGAATTGAGTACGAGGCATTACTTAGCTTATCTTACTAATTCGGGGCATAAAAATTCGTTTTAAAAATTAATTTTACTGTTTACAGTAATCTGTCCAATCGCGCAGCAGTTACTAAATTGATTATAACTCGAGCTACGGAACTTCAAATTTAATTTCGTAAATTTTTCCTGAAACTACTCATATATCTTTCTACCATAAAATTTTCAGAATTCTTGGTTTGACCAATTAGTACAGTTTATTAGTTAAATTCTCCCCTGTTTCTTCACTCGACTGTCCTGACCCCTTGGTACTAAAAATAAATTTTCTCATTATAGGATTTTCATATGATATTACCACTTATTTCTACATAAAATAGACTCAATGAGGATTCTACACATATAAACTACAACTCATAAATATTTTTATACCATTTTTAGTGATTTTCTAAACTCGGAACAGGAGACTCCAGAAATAGATCTGACCATTTCTCACTAAAATTCACATATCTTAAAATATAAATTTCTTTTTGCTACACCGTTATTTTTCTATAAAAATAGACTCAATAATCTTTCATTTCATATATCATTCACCCTCTAATTCATTTTATACTATCCTAGGTGATTTTTCAAAGTTACGTCACTATTGCTGCCTGAATTTTGTTTCTTTGCAAAATTTTACCATTTTATGATTTTCATACCTAATTTATCATTTAGACTTTTATAACAATAATTAACTTCATCCTTGACCATTTAAACAACCATTCATTATCAAATACTTACACATCATTCTATACTAAAATCATATTTACAAATATACAAAATTACTAAATTCCTATACATGCCATAACTAAAAGAAATGTTCACCACCACAATTAGCTCAGAATCGGCTTTGGATGCTGATTCAACAATCCGACTTTGACCTAACCTGCGCACGGAAACAACCGTACGCTGAGTATGGAAATACTCAGTGGTATTACCATAATTCGAATTAATAACATTAATCGATAAATTATATACATTTTATTTATGTCTACAATTATTCATTAATTATCTCATGCATTAAATCAACTTGATAATTAATAACAATAAGCTATAATTCAAATCTTGTATTTAATTGTATTCATACCTTATTTCACTATCTCAATTCCATGGGATTTTTCTTTACATCTCATTCCAATAGTTCATTTCAATTCATATACAATTCATTTCATTTCATTTATATTCAATATAAATTTTATTGCAATTTGTACTCACTAATATCATATAACAAAATTTACTCTTTATCATATCATGAACTTTGGGTTCATATCTTTAAATATCTTATCTCGATTTTCAAATTCTCACATCAATTCACAATTTCACTTTTGTCCACAACTTATACTCTTAGCCCAAAGTAGATTTTACAGAACACCCCAAATATACGGAACAAATACAGAGAGCACAAATGTGCTAAACAGAGAGCACTGACGTGCTAAATATCAAAGAGCACCAACGTGCTAATAATCAGAGAGCACCAACGTGCTAATAATCAGAGAGCGCGCTAAAGTTCCTTAATAAGTTCCTTAATGGCATGCCACTAATATCCTGGTAGTTCCAAATTCCATCTACTTGGGCATTAAATCTGAATCTCATTTATTTAAATACTTTATAGAATTATTTCAAAAAGGATTTATCATTTCTTCGTCATTACAATTTACTACTTATTCCGCAATTCACATATATCACACTTATTCACAATTTAATTCACTTTTATTCCATTCATATATATATATATATATTTTAATTCATTTTCCACTCGAATTCATGTACAATTCAATATCAATATTCATCTTATTATTATTATTTTTTTACTAAACATATTATTTAAAATTCAACAATTATTATTAATAAATTCAATACCAATATGTATATATATATTCATTCAATTCTTTCATGATACTCACCTTAATTTACTTATCATGCATATGAATTTAAATTTCAACGATTAATAATTAAATTCGAATTATAGTAATACTAACCGTAATTTCTCTCGAGTCACTCCTTGTCCACTTTCTCCTTTCCTTTCTCGGACAATGACTCGTACACGACATTAGCTACATAATTAAACAATTAAAAATCATTAATACACAATTTCATTAAAATATTTCCTTTTATACCTAAACTTTGCCCAAATTCTAATTTAATCCATTATCAATAATAATTTTATTTTCCCAATCTAACTCTATATTCTCTCTTAATTCTTACTATAAAGTCAATTTAATTCCTCAATTTCACCATAAATCCCTAATTTCGGGATTCTTTCAATTTAATCCCTATCAATTCAAAACTTATATTTTATTTTACAATTACATTCTTTACTAACTTCTAACTTGAAATTAAATCAATTTAACCCCTAACTAAACCTATATATTTTTCTTTCTCAATTCATACCCTTATTCTACCCAATTTCTTGCTAAACTCATATTTAACTATTTAATTTTTATCATGTTTTCATAATTCCGAATTTATTTCAAATTAATCCCTAAAATTCAAAACTTATAGTTTAGTTTACAATTCAATCCTTTATTCAATTCCAATCAAAATTTCTATCAAATACATCCCTAAATTAACAATTTATTCAACATGAACCATGCTTAATAATCTACTAACTTCCAAAATTTCAACTTAAATCAAGTAGTATTTTGTTCTAGGATTTCAAAAAAAATATCAAAATTAAGAGAAAAGGGGATTAAATTGACTTACCAAATTACTTTGAACCTTAAAACCCCAAATTTCCCTTTTTCTTTTCTTTTCTTTCTTTCTTTCCTTCCTTCCTTCTCTGTTTCGTTTTGCTCTCTGTTTCTTTCTTTCTCCCTTCTCTGTTTTGTTTTGCTCTCTGTTTCTTTTCTTTCTTTCTTTGTCATATATATATAATAATATAATAATATAATAATATAATATAATATAATATAATATATTAATAATAATATAATATAAAAACATAATTATTACTTACGCATGAATAATATAATATATATTTTAAATTAAAAATATCTTAGATTTTTCTTTTGTTATGCCGCCTCAACTTTATAAAAAGGCATAATTTCCTATTTGGTCCTTTAACTTTTCTTTAATCTATAATTAAACTTTTATCCTTACTTCAATTTAGTCCTTTTTCATAATTAACTATCAAAGCGTTAAAATTTCTTAACGAAACTTTAATATTATCCTATTGACACTCCGTAAATATTTTTATAAATATTTACGGCTCAGTTTATAATATCGAGGTCTCGATACCTCGTTTTCGACCCAATTTACCTAATAATTTCTTTTAAATTACAAAATTCACTGATTCAAAAATATTTCTAAAATCACACTTAACTTATAATTATTAATTAATAAATTTTTCTAACTTTTTCATCAATTTTAGTGATCTCAAATCACTATTCTGACACTACTAAAAATTGGGCTGTTACAACATCGCCAACAACTTTGAGATATGACAAATAGAGAAGTTGTTACACATTACTGCTTTGACATTCTCTTTGTTGGGGGTAATCTAAGGTTATAGGCCTTAGTGGTTCCCTATTGGGAAATAAGTACATACTCATTAAAAAGTGAGTGGCCTAATGGAGGGTTTATTATTTAGCGAGTGGCTGGTCATGATACAGTGTAAATCAAAGGGCTGTGTGTAAGTTTTTATAGGTTGCTTCTCATAATACCACGTGTCCAAATCAGGGTAGGGGTATAACAAATTTATTTATTATTTATTGTGGATTTGTTGTATTATGGATTATTATATGCATAGAATGAAATGATCTTATTGTTTAATTTATGATTTTTTTTTGTTTATTTTGAGTTTGTTTAATGATTTATATTTGTGAAGCTTATTAAAAAATGTTTTATATAATTGATAAATATTTTAAATTTGAGATTTATTTAATCTCATTATTTGTTATTTGTAAATAAATTTATATACATATATCAAATGATTTTAAAAAAATAGTGATAATTACAAAATGATACACTAAAATAAATCATTATCAATACATACTTGTATCAATAGAAAATTTATATATATCCACCTGTACGATACTAACTACCTTAATCGTTAAAATCCAACTACAAGAAATAATTTTATTTTGTTTTTTCTCGAACTTATTGTTTTTGAATCCCTAAACCTACATCTATCCGTGAAAAAGTTTATACAACTTAACACTATTTTAGCTAAGACCTTTCACCTCTTAAATTTAATACGAATAACAATATTATCAATAATTACAACGATAGATGTCAATATGGTATTGGTGTCGGCCATATTCCATATTGTTCTAAAGTAATGCTTCATCCCTATCAAAATTTTGATGTGTTTTGAATAGGGATTTAATTGAGTGGAGTTGAATACTAATAAGTTTGAGTTTAATTTAAAATTTGAAGTATGAGATTCAGTTTGAGTTCAATTGAATATTTATTTTTAAGTACTCGACCTCAAGTTCGATTAAGCTTGTATATCAACTTATGTATATTTAAGCCTGAAGTTGAGTTCAATTAAACTTGTATGTATTCAAGCTCAATTTCAAATTCGACTTGATAATTAAACTTAAGGTTAATAATATTATATTAAGGGTATTGAGTAACATAATTTAAAAATGAAAAGCTCAATAAGATCCATGAATTATTTAAGTCAAGTATTACTAAGTTCAAATCTAACTCAATTAGTACGCGGTCTGTTTGAGCTTAAACTTAGCTTGATAATTACTATTATACCCCCACCACAACACAACATCGGCAAGCTGTTGAACATTTCACAAATGACCCTCTGCGTGGAACAGTCTGCATACAACCCTCCATTAGGAATTGTCTACAAGCAACTCTTCACAAATTTTGTTTGAGTTAATCTATAGGCAGTTCACTACAAACCCATCACTGAGACCATCAAAGCATAATGTCTCTTACTACCCCAAGGACGAGAATATCAAAGTAGGACCGCACATTATATTCCATAGAGACAACTGATCTGCAACGGCCTTGTCACTTGGTTAACCTTCACAACATATAGAGCATTATACTGTGAGTTATGTGGCACTATAGGACAAGAGATGACCCCATATATAATCCTGGGTGCATGAGGAACTAGGGATTGGCCCCTTTCCTTAGCAATACACAACAACACTAGAGCATTTTTCTTCTCCTCGTAACATTGGCTCTCCACTTGTCATAGGTGACTGACACTCTTTTCATTGTCCTTCCCTCTTAACATCGATTTTTTGTTTGTCACAGGTGAATTGGTACTCCTCTTTACCATCCTCCCTTCCTTCCTAAAATCGATTCTTCACTTTTCACAAATAACTCATATCAACAATAATTAAATATTGACACGTGATTTACATCCTTAATTTTAACTGTATTAATTCAACTCGACTAACACGGAATACGTACCTACCCACCAGTAATTAAAAAAACAAAACACATAAAAATCAACACATACGACTTTAAAAAAAACAAAAAAACAATACCAGTAATTAAACTCAGCCTTAACTTCCAACTATCAACGACTTATAAGCCGAAGTCCACTCCACGTTAATGCTCCCACCAGTCAAATTCACCGTCCATTTATTGACAAGGCCCCCCTTCGCCGCCTTGTTTTTTCAAACTCTTCGACCCTTCCAGGTTCCTCAAAAAATAAAAACACAACACTTATACAAAAAACCACCCTTAGTCCTCCAACATTCCCCTCATGGCTTCTCTCAATTCCCTTCCCTTCATTGCAATCTTCCTTGTTCTTCATCTTAGCATTGCTAAATCCGACTTTTTATCACCCCTTTTCCCACCTATCTTTGGTTCGTCACTTACTTCCCTTTTTTTCAAATTTTAATCCTTTTTTTTCTTTTTCTGATTGGTTTCTGAGATCCTTGGGTCTTTTTATAACTTGGGTTTTTCTTAATTAAGATTTTTTAGTGAGGTTTAATCATGTATTTGGGTTTTTTTTGTTCTTCCCTTTTTGTTGCAGATGATGTATGCAAAGAAGTGCATTGTGGAAAAGGAAAATGCAAGCCTTCATCAAATGGAACACTCCCTTATACTTGTGAATGCGATATTGGTTGGAAACAAACAGCTGCTGATCATGATGATCATCCCAAGTTTCTCCCTTGCATTTTTCCCAATTGTAAATAACCCCTCTGCTTGCTTTTCTCTTTACTTTTTTAAGCCTAATCGTCACCTTTAATTGTTACCTGTTTTAGTTCCTACAAGTTATTTATGTATTGGTTATGCTTTCTATGTATATAATATCAAATCATGAATCCTCTCTGGCTTTGGCATTAATTTGATGATGTTATGCAAGGGAAATCTTGATAATTTGTGGAAATTACGAAGTGGTCTTTGGGGTAGTATTGGGAACTCTATTAGACTAAATTGAACCATTGATTAATCCCGCCTCCATCATGTGAAGCAGATTGTGTTGTTGTTTTTAAGCCTTTTTGGTAGCAGTAGTTTTTGTTTTAGAAGCCAATGAGACCTTGGTTGTGTTAGCAAGGCATTGAGCGCCCATGTTCTAGTGGCCGTGTTGAAAATTATGCTTGGGATAGTTCAATTTAGAGCTCTTAATGATTGGTTTTGATTGGAACTATTGACAGTTGGATTGTTGGTACGGGGTTGTGATCGATTAATTTGTGGATTTCAGGTACGCTTGATGCTTCTTGTGCAGCTGCTCCTTCTCCTGTGCAAGAAAAGGAAGCCAAAGCAAATCGATCTATTTTTGATAGTAAGCTTTGTACTATTTTAAGCTTTGGATTTGGTCATTTTATGTTCTTTTCTTCTTAATGTTAATGCACTTGTTCATGGTTTAACAGTCTGCCGTTGGACTAATTGCGGTGGTGGATCATGCAACAAGACATCACCGTTTACGTATGACTGCAAATGTTCAGAGGGTTATTTTAATCTTCTTAATGTCTCTGTCTTCCCGTGCTACAGAGAATGTAAGAACACATAGGCTCCCAGTTTTAGTGTAGCATCGATAATGGTGGTTAAGTAGTATATGCTAAATGAGTTTGAACTTTGTGAACTTTAAGGTGCGATTGGACTGGATTGTGCAAACCTTGGGATCACCACGTCGAATAAATCTACTTCCGCAACACCATCATCGTCCCAAAACAATGCGAATAGAGGTAAAAACCGAGCACATAAATCTGTGTCCTTCTTTGGTTTGACTAAAGGAAAAACAGCATGCTATGACATTGTCAACCGAAAAATAAAACCCGATATTACTCCGGCTTTCATTTTTCTTAAAGTACTCATATCATGAAAGAAAATAACATCTTTCTATTTCTTCTCTCAGCTGGGTCGAAGCTGCTAGAGAATTGTCAATGGGTGATAATGTTGGTATTGTTGCTGGTTATGGTAGTTTGATTTGTATATATATAAAGCCGATGCTCGGAGTTTCGTGTTCCATGGATAGCGCAATTCGAGCATGAAGACGATGCAATATTTGTATGTAAATTTTCATATCATATCAATAAACTAGCCATTTTAGGAAGAAGGAATCTTTTATAGTTAGTAATTTTGCCTTTATGTTATAGGAAATTTGTAGATGGATTTCCACATAGGGTTATATTATTTCTTATTATGGCATTTATGACATTTTTCATTGTTTTTCTTTATTTTTTTTGTAATTTATAGCTAAGGATCCAAGCATATTTTTTTTAATATCATTTTTAAGGTCGACTGTATAAATCAATTAAGTTACACTTGGGATTTCTTGATTTAAAAGGTAAAATCTTGTTGTATATTATAGGGTAATCGACCTATTCATGGTTTAGATGGTTCCACAAATTGGGCTTTGGATAAGTCAGGTCTGAACTGAATTCAAACTAAAGAATTAGAAAAATATTATTATAATATATATTACGGTATAAAAATGGACCGTCGGACAAGATGGGTTTAATTTTGGTCTAAACATTAAAAAGAGAAAATTTTGAATTGGGCCCTGTCTCAATTCGGCCCATTGGCTAGTCTATTGTATTATGGCTGTGTCTCTCAATCAGACTATATTTGTGCCCATTTGTATTTTTTAAGGACAATATACTGAGTTTAATTTTTTGATATTTAATATAGTATTTTTATTTTTTTAATTTAAAATTTAATCATCATTTAAATTTTTTTATCCCAATTAAATATCTATATTTTTTATTAGAGCACATATATTAAATATTTATCGGTCACAAAAATATAATTAGATTTAAGAATTGAATTGAAAATTAAACTTAAATTTAAGTACTTAATTGAAAAAAATATTAAATTGAGCAAAATTTAGATATGTTAACTTTTTTTTTCTTAATATTAAATTATTTTAAAGAAACTTTTGGGATGATTGATTGGAGAAGTAATGAATTAGGACAGCAGACTGAACAAACATCCCAATCTGTCACAAAACCCTAATCACTAGTATCCCTCCACCTTGTCATTCATCTTCAACTCTTCAATCCCATCAAATCTCCTATCAATTCACAATTTAAAACATTTAATTTTTTTATTATATCATAATTTCGGTATACCAAAATAATTAATACAACATAATTTATTTGATTATTAAATCTAATTTTGCCCTTTCCCATTTTATGTGTTGGCATTAATTATGGGTATATTTGTTTTTAATTAAAAATTACATTTATTAATAAATTTATATTTTATTCACCTAACTTTAAAAAGTTACCTAATAAATTTTGAATTATATAAAAATTTTTATTTAAATTACTGAACTATTTAAAATTCGAAAATTTTTATTTAAATCACTGGTATATTATTTTTAAAAGTTTGGTTAAATGATGTCTCAACGACGATTCGATGATCGAAATCTACCAGTGGATAACAATCTTAAATTCAAGTCAATTTAACTATCATTGTTAAATATTAAAAAATATTTAAATTTTGATTCGTAAATTTATAACGTTTAAAATTATTTCATTAAAAAATTAAACTGTAGAAGAAATGAAAATTGAAAATTTTCGGTTGGTAATCGACATTACAACAACGAGTTTAATAATTTAATTCCTTAAATAAACACTTTTAAATATTTTAATGATGGTTTTTAATTTTTTTAAAATTTAATTTATAAAACGTAAGTATGTTTTTCTTTTTCAAAATTTTCATACCATTGTTTACTTTCACGAAATTCCGAGAGAAGGAGAGTTGACAGTGCTGGCTATATTTATGAGTAAAGAGAAATTGAATTTAGTCTTTGGAAATTGGAGCCGCCAATCACCCTTCTCCTTCTCTTCACTCTCACATCTAATGTCACAATTTGTCTCTCTTTTAATTAATTATTGTACTGTAATTAGGTGTACTTTTTTTTGGAGTAGGTGTAATATATATGATAGGGTAAACTATACCTGGTCACTTTTATTTACCTTAGGTTTCGCTTTAGTCACTTATGTTTGAAATGTTACGTTTTAGTCATTTACGTTATCATGTTGTAACATTTTAGTCACTGAGTTATTAATCGTCGTTAATAGTGTAACGGTAAGCTGATGTGGCACGTTAAATCATCATTTCAAACAAAATTTTAGGTTAAATTATACAATTGATCCCCATATTTTTTTCGTTTTAAGTAATTTAATTTTTTTCTTTTATGTTCTTTAAACTTTCCTCTTTTTTTTCATTCTCTTTTGTTTCTCCCTCTGTTTTCATACCTTTCCCATTTCTTTTAACATATTAGGAAGTCGAATTGGCAATGAAAAAAGAAGTAGGAAGTCGACTATCATCATTTGCCTATAACCAAAACCCATAAACCCATACCATGCTTCTTTTTTCACTACCAATTCAACTTCTTGGTATGTTAAAATAAATAAAGAAGGTAGAAAAACAGAGGGAGAAGTAGAAGAGAATGGAAAAAAAAAGAAAAAAAAAAGAAAGAAAGTTAAAAGAACATAAAAAAAATTAAATTGATCAAAACGAAAAATTATGGGGACCAATTGTATAATTTAACCTAAAATTTTTATTTGAAATGATAATTTAACGTGTCACGTCAGCTTACCATTACACCATTAACGACAATTAATAGCTCAGTGACTAAAATGTAACATTTCAAACATAAGTGACTGAAATGTAACTTAAGGTAAACAAAAGTGACCATGTGTATAGTTTACCCTATATGATATAATAATCGACTAATACCCTATATTTGGTCACTTAATTTGTGTACATGTAAATAAATATCTTAAATTTATAAAGTTAGTAGGTCAAAGAAACAGGGTGTCAAAAGAGAACACAAAAGAAAGGAAAAATAATTAGAATTTATAGTAATTTTTATCTATTTTAAAAAGTTTTAAACTAAATTATTAATAATACGATTGATTCTAAAATTCAAATAATTACATATAAAATAAATGCTTTTCTTTTCGAAGTAAAGAAATGCTTTTTTATTTAAAAAAGAAAAAGAAAAAACATACTTTCAAGCCTTTTGGTCAGAATATGAAATCAAAAGAGGGGACGATGACGCCAGCCAACCTCGCCCACACCCAATTTTCCCGCTAAGAATTACCTTTTACTTAAGGTGATTCTGATGAGATTAAAAGTAAGTCTTATTTCCAAAATTAACCCTTAAATTGTACTATTTTTACATTTTGGTATACTTTTTAAAAAACTGGCAGATATCAATTTAGTCCAATTTTACTTAAAAAGTATAAGACATTCAATAAAAGCATGTTGTATGACATGTTTTTATTGGTTGATATATTGTTTTAAGGTAAAATAAAATAAAACATTATTGATAGTTTAAGTACTATTTTAAAAAAAATTAAATATTTATGTGAAAATATGGTATAATTTAAGAGTAATTTTATATTTAATAATATAAAGTAATATTTAGTCTTTAAACTTATAATTTTTTCAGTTTTGTCCCTAATTTTTTATCCATATTATTCTCGAAATTTAGTAGTTTTTCTCGATTTTATCCTTAAACATTAATTTCGATACGATTTGATGACGTGATACTTTGATATTATACTACGTCATTACCTAAGTTTTTTAACTTTATAATTTTTAAATTTTAAGTGATTACGTGATAAAATTTCAAAATATCAAGGGCACGTTTGGTTCGCTGTATTGGATTAGAGGTGTATTGGATTAGAGGTGTATTGGATTATAGGTGTAATGGAATAGATGTGTAATAGCAAATCAACTGTTTGGTTGAATGTAATGGAATAAAGGCGTAATAGTAAAACTGTGTTTGGTTGAATGTAATAGAGGTGTAATAGCATAATGGAGAAAACTAAAATGACCAGAATACCCTTAGCATAAATTTGTTTTGGTAAATGATTATTGTTATTGTTATTTAAATTTTAATAAGATTATTTATTATCAAAAATAAATAATTTAATCATATTTAAACATAATTATTATTTAATATATTTTAATTAAAATATATAATTTAATAAAATTCTTAATAATTAGCAGAAATTTGTTTTGGTAAATTATTTTATTTAAATTTTAATAAGATTATTAATATCAATAATAAATAATTTAATCATATTTAAATATAATTATTATTAAATATATTTTAATTAAAATATATAATTTAATAAAGTTCTTAATAATTAATATTCTTATATGAATTTACTCAAATCATAATATATGATACTGTAAAATATAAATTAAAATAATAATTATTAAATATATTATAATTAAAATATATAATTTAATAAAATTCTTAATAATTAATAGTCTTATATGAATTTACTCAAATCATAATATATGATACTATAAAAGAAAATTTGAAATAATTAATATTAAATATATTTTAATTAAAATATATTATTTAATAAAATTTAAAATAATTATAACTAATAAATTATATTTTATGAATTTGTATAATTTAAAATAATAATTATTACATATAATTTAATTATTACATATAAAATTAGTTTAATTAAGGTAACCTAAGTTTAAAACAAATAAAATAAAGAATGAGGATTTGGTTTAGTGTATTAAGTATATCTATTTTGTTGACAAATCTAAACTAAGCTTTTTCTAATGACTAGATCGAAAGGGTGAAGAACCCCAATAAACAAGAACAAGTATAACTATTGTTTTCTATGTCACTGTGATCTTCTAATGCAATCCTATAACTAGGAAGAACCGCATATCATTGGTCGGATTGCGGCTTTGAGATCATCGTAAAATCTTTGCTCCGAAAATCTGCTAGCTCTTCTCCTTGCTGCTGTAGCTATCTTGAGTCTTTCAGACTCGGGCATCTTCACGATTTTCAGGACTGCATCTGCATATTCTTCTAAATTTTGAGCAAGAAATCCTGTTTGTGTCCATATTCATCTAAAACAATGTCCATTTTCGGGCCAGCAGAATTATGAGCTGAGGGGAGTCGAGCAAAATGAATATCATTTTAAAAACATTTTTAAAATGGAAAACAAAAGTAGCTCGAATCAGAAATTATAATATCAGTTGCCATGCTAGCTCACCTATAGGTATGGCTCCTGCAGACATGTACTCTACAACACTAATGCAAACTGTAAACTGGTAAGAAATCACAGCCATGTACTCCTGCAGCCATGTACTCCTGCAGCTCCTGAGTTAAAAAAATCAAACTGTAAAGAATTTCTAGAACTAATCAAGGTTCCAAAACTGAAACACCGGAACCATTAAAATTTAGCTTGAAGGTCTATGTAAGTATGTGCACCTTCTCGGGACGAAATTGTGCAACAGATATGATTTTTGGAGTTTCCACCGACCTTTCCAAATGAAGTGCCTGTTTCAGATGTAAACTGGTAAGAAATCACAGATGAATGACACTAAAAAATATAAAATGCACTATGATTGGTGATGAATAACAAGAAACATAACCTAAAGTCCTGAAGTATCACAAGGTGGATAAACTCGCTTAATGCAGTTAGGAATACCCCAAAGCTTCTCGATGTGAGACTGAGTCCATGAAGAGTTGACCATTACAAGATGTGCACAAGATCCCACCATTACAAAATGTGTTTGGAAGGACTTGTTAAATAGACTTGTTGTATATACTTGTTGGCATAAATTGTGAGACAAAAATGTATGAACAAATCCAAGAACAATACTCAGTCTTAATGTTCCCCAAACCCCTAATTCATATATAGATCTAAGCTATTAGGGGGAAATCCTAGTCTTACAATGTTTATGGCATTTGTTTCAGATACATAACCATCCTTGTCGAGCATGATTGCATCATTGGCATTCGCATTATTCCCTTCTATCTGCATTGGACCACACAAATCATTTTTTTCCCAAGAGATAGTTTAACAAAAATGCATATCTGGCATTAGTCTGAGAAACATAATCTCCACCATAACACAGGAAAATATACAGGTCATATCATCCATCATGGTTTACACCCTTAACCCAAACAAAACAAAAATATCCAAGCCTAGAGAGAAAGGTCTACTGAAGTTTTCAGGTAAGAAAATCAGAAACTAAATACAGTTGTTATCTTGCGAAATTTGATTAATCAGTTGATGATACTATCAGAAGCATTTAAAGATAGTAAGCCGTCAAATTGAGAACAATACTTGCTCGAATAGCATGAAAGAATGAAAACAACATTCAAATCATAGATCAGATATTAGAACATCATCTACTCTCAGCTTTATCGTAAAATCAAATGAAAGTCCTGCATTGGACAACCTTTGCCAGTATGTTGTTAGAACATATTTTTTATGCTTCATGATTAAAGATTTTGCCTGATCATTCATACACAACAATCAGTGTTCATTTATCAGTGGGTTTGTAATTTGTTTACTACTCTTTGTTTAACACAACTTGCATGGCAGATAGGTAAGACCAAAGTTTTCCTTAGAGCTGGGGTTTATTGAGAAGGAAAAAGATGGAGAAATGCATTTTTATTGTATTTAACAGTAGAGAAGCACCGCACTGCACAATTTCTTAAGGGTGGGGGTGTCGGATTTTCTTTTAAACAGAAATTATTTCGATAGAACAGATTTCATAACTCACATCCTATTATCAGCCCAATATATACATATTACTGCTTATAATATCTCCAACTTTATCATGATTATTCAATTAATTTTTTTTTTAAAATAAACAATTGATTCAACTATCAGAAATAAACAACCTATGCTTCTCATGCAATGAAGATGATGATTTATAACCCTCTCTAATCATGCTTCAGAAAAGACAAGCAAATCAGCATGCAAAGCACCCACAATCCAAGGCAAAGACAGAAAACTAAAATGAAAAGTTCATCCATACCTCACGCCAAGATCGAGAGAACCTAATGAAGCAGTGGCTTTCAAACGTGCTGCAACAAATGAAAGGGAAAAAACGATCGACAGAGAAAATCGATAAAGGCAGACGAGGAGAAATTATGAGGACAGAAGAGGAGAGGGTCGGGTAGGGAGGGAGGGTAAAACAGAGAGTTGGGAAGGGAAGCCGGACGTAATGTGTAATACGCGATTTGAGAAGGGATTAGAAAAGCAGGGAATTTGGGGATTAGGTCGGGATTGTATTACGCGCGTAATACCTATTACAGTGAACCAAACGCCGGAATAGGAGCGTAATGTAATAGGCGCGTAATCAGGGCGTAATGGATTAGCTAATACACTGAACCAAACACTGCAAGTAATCACGCAACTCTACCAAATTAATAATAATAATTGTCAGACTAATATAACCAAAACAATTCAAGGATCACACAGAAAAATTTACCGAATTCAGGGACTTAACGTTGCTTTAACCCTATTTATGTTCTTATTATCCCGTTCTAGTTACTACCTTTTCTACTTCATCATCCAGCGCTCGACACACAAAGGGAAATCCGTATTTCCAATTTTATCCTCCCCTCGTAACACAAAATTACAACTATTAACATCTCCCAATAAAAAGTACGGCCATTTCCTCACTACTGTCACATTACATAAAACTCAACTCAGTTCCTTTTGTCCCGAAAAAGCTTTCCTTCCCAAAAGAGAGAACGACAAAGAAAATGGAGAAACCCGTCGTCGAACAGTGGATGCCGAAGCCAATGACGGTACCGTACCGGCCACGGGAGATAGTACGTGAACCAATGGAGTTTTTATCACGTTCCTGGAGTGTTTCAGCTCTAGAAGTTTCAAGAGCTTTATCATCTTCATCGTCAACCCAACCCGTCAATTCTCAACAAACGTGTTTAAAAGGCTCTTCGAGTGGTAACGGCATTATAAAAGAAGACATTTCCGGCGAGATTGAAGACATTGGCTTAGTTTCAAGCAACCCATTTACTTTTGCTTCTTCTGAAACTTCTCAAATGATCATGGAAAGAATCATGTCACAGTCTGTAAGTGTTGTAGAACAATGGGGTTTTCTTTTAAGGTTGTTTGTTATTTCTTTTAACGTTAATTTTTGTCTTTATTAGCAACAAGAAGTATCTCCAAGAACTTCAGGGAGGCCATCTCATAGCAGTGGACCATTAACTGGTGCTCAAAGCTGTGGTTCATTAACTGATAGTCCACCAATTTCACCTTCAGAGATTGATGATGTTAAGGTTCGTACATTTAAATTTGATTTTTGATGGTGTTTTAATCGTGGCACTTAATGATGATGAAAATAACAAGCTTTTTTATTAGTTTAATGGCACCTTTACCGTTTTTTTACAGCAATTTTGCCGCGCTGGTAACTCTGTCAACACGCAGTTTCGTACAACCTCGGCTGTTCCGGCGACGGTGGCTGTCCCTCCTACGACTTCCGTGGCGGTTGGTGGTGGAAAGACGGTGGGACGATGGCTGAAGGATAGGAAAGAGAAGAAAAAGGAAGAAACACGGGCTCATAACGCTCAGCTACACGCTTCTATTTCAGTTGCCGGGGTTGCGGCAGCTGTGGCAGCTATTGTGGCGGGGACGGCAGCTTCGTCGGGTGCCAGGAAAGACGAACAGATGGCGAAGACAGAACGGGCGGTGGCATCAGCCGCCACCCTCGTTGCTGCACAGTGCGTCGAGGCGGCTGAAGCCATAGGAGCCGAACGTGAACATTTAGCCTCTGTAATCAGCTCTGCCGTCAATGTACGGACCGCTGAAGACATAATGACCTTAAACGCCGGTGCAGCAACAGGTATATATATAAAAGATAACCATTAATCAAACATCTAAAACAGAATGAAATTTGTTTAATTTTACTGGGGGTTTCATTATTTAGCATTGAGAGGAGCAGCCATATTGAAAGCAAGGGCATTAAAAGAGGTATGGAACATAGCAGCTGTTATCCCTATGGAAAAAAGTGGTGGCAATGGCAGCAACGGCAGCTCTATCGGCGGCTTTAGCGGTGAACTTCCCTCTGAAGAGAATTTCTTATGGGTTTGCAACAGAGAATTGCTTGCTAAAGGTTGTGAACTTCTCAAACGCACTAGAAAAGGTATATAATTTCATCCATATTCCATGCAAAGCCCGTAGACAAAACTCTTCCGGTATTGTTTAATTCGAGTGTTTTTAAAATTTGGGTTTGTTTTTTATCTAATCCATTTTAGCTTCAAATTATGTTGAAAATTTCACTTAACCATTGAAATCATTGTTTTTCAGGTGATCTTCATTGGAAGATGGTCTCTATTTATATAAACAGAATGAACCAGGTAAGGTTGCATTGCTCATAATTAGGAAAATATATCATATTAGCTCAATTATTGGGGAATCAATGGAGGTTCACATAATGTTAAGTCCTAAACAAAAGCAAAGAATCTAAAAAAAAGAAAGAAAGAAAGGAAAGCTGATGACATAGACTGTGATCTGTTTGCTTTGTTTCTCCTTTATATACATTCTTTTTGGACATGGAAATTTGTGTCTTTGTATATAGGTTATGTTGAAGATGAAGAGTAGACATGTTGCTGGGACCATTACAAAAAAGAAAAAGAGTAAGTGATTATTATTCTTTTTTTGTCTTCTCTGTAATAAAACTGTGTAAAAAGAAAGTGTAGAAATGAATGTGGGTCTTTGTTCCATTTGGGGATTTGAGAAAAGTATCAAAAGGGATTGGGTCATTGTTAACTTTAAATGTTCTTTTTGGAAATTTTGCTGTAGATGTTGTGATAGAAGTGATTAAAGATATGCCGGCATGGCCCGGTCGTCACTTGCTTGAAGGTGGAGAGAACCGGAGGTACTTTGGGTTGAAAACGGCAATGCGTGGGGTCGTTGAGTTCGAGTGCAAGAACCAAAGAGAGCATGATGTTTGGACTCTGGGTGTGTTAAGGCTACTCTCCATAGCTGCTGAGAAGAACAATAGATATAGAATTTGATCTTAGGGGGTTGAGTGGGTGGATCATTTTGTGACCTAATTTTGAACTGGAAAGTGTAAAATGTTTTTGTGAATATTTATTTCATCTATATTGTGATCTATGTTTGATTGTTCTTTTTCACTGTGTGTTGGACTAAGGGATGGTCAAAAAGAGGCCAATTAGATGAAGGAATAAGTATGGGATATGATAAAAAGGATTTAAAGAGACCCAACCTTGGCTTTATTATTTAATGCGAGGGGTCTAGTTTTTAAATTTGCTTTTCGGCCCTTGGATTTAGGTCTTGTTTATGCCTTATGGTGGGTCTACTTTTCATGTGTTCTATGGTTGGGAGGATCTTTCACTTTCATCACTTGGAACTCAAGCTGGGAAAAGGATTGCCCATATTGTGACTTGACTTGACTCCCAAGGTTCATTATTCGTATTACCTCATATTTTTCTCTTTTCTAAATTTAATAATTTAATTTAAATCGTTTTAAAATGTGATTTTTATTTTACTTTTGTTAGGCCATGAATTTTTTTTATTTAAGTTCTCTAAAATTTTTAGAATTTTAAATTAGTAAATTTGTACTTTGATCTCTTTTAAAAATTATAAAAATATAAATCTTTCTTAAATTTTTTTTCTAGTTTCACCCTTCTACAAAGTTACCTTCGATCACATTGTAGTGCTGTGTTTTAGTTTATTCATGGTTTAATACATAATTTCATCTTTTGAGTTTGATATTTCTTTTTTAAAATGATTTAAGGTAAAAATTAAACTCGTACCTTAATAAAAAAAATATATTTTGGTGATTTAAGGTAACGTTATTACATTTTTTTTATTTAATTTGGGTTTTTAAAATTGAATTGATGAAATTTCATAACCGAATCAATTTTGAAATCTGAATTAAATTATATTCATTAAACTGTATTTTGCCAAATTAAATAATTTCACAATTAATACTAAATTTATTCTTTTAGTAAAACTGTGAAAATTTCAAATATGATAATATTAATAACTTTCACCAAATCAATCATAAAACTGGAATTAAATATTAAAATGTTAACATTATTACTCTTGGATATCAAAATATGTAACTTTTATCAAATACAAGTACTAAATGATATCTTAAACCTTTATTCATTTTGTTGATTTGAACTAAAAATGTTCATAAGCTAGGTCAAGTTGGGTTCGGGCTGAGTCTAAACTTGATATTAACACACTTTATTTTTGCTCAAACTCAGCTCAACTCAAAATATGGGTTTAAAACCTTGCTCAAGTCTACCTATAGTTGTAAATAGTTAACCCAAACTCATTTTAAACCCGTCTATATTATTTTTAAAAAAATTTAAATATATATTTTTCATTTTGTTTTATTTTAATATTTAATAATTTTATATATAATCATCTTAACTTTTTTAATGTTTATATTATAGGAGATTTATATATTACTCTGTATAAAAAAACAATATATTATTGTATTTAATTTGTCTTATAAATGATATGATATAAAACATTATAAACTTAAAAGTCGAGTTGCACAAATTCCTTTTTTGGCTTAACATTTTTATCTAAACTCTCCTAAATTTCAGATAAACTTTCAAGCTTAGACGAATAACTTGACCCATGAACAGATTTAAAGTTAACTGTATAAATCTTAATTTTAGCCCATGACTGTGGGGTAAAATAAAATAGAGTTATTTTATCTATACGCTAGTCCGATAGTTAAAAGCCCAATTGCTGTAAAAGTAAAACTACAATTAAGCCCAATGTCAGTATTGCAAAGACCTAGGTTGGGCTTTAATTTGGACTATTTTTATTATTGGACTGATCCTAAACCAGGATTGTGTACTAAAATTTGTGATGATCCATGGGTTTTTATTAATATTTCATTTTCATCCATTATCTTTAAAATTTTACATTAAGCATTATCCATGACGTTTATAAATATTTCATTTTGGCATTTGGAAGGGTTTGAATAAAACTATTAAGCTCGAACAATAATTTCAGAAAAAAATATTATGTCCATTTAAAATACGAGGTATGTCCAAATATTCAAAGCTCAAGCTTGGTCCAATCTTTTTAAAATTTTTGTTTAGGGAATATGTTATATTATAAATATGTAATCTTTATCATGTAAAAAATAAATATGTTATACTATAATTTAAATTCTAAAAAGAAAATAATGTTTTAGTGAAAGGAATATATATAAGGGTAGTAAAAAATATATATTATTAAAAAGTACATAAAATTACATATATATTTTTAAAAATATGACTAACCTAAAAAAATTGAGCGAATTAAGCTTATATTTACAAATATGGATGAAAACGAAACATTAATAAAAATTATAGATTATACATCTCATTAACTAAAAAAATGATATTCTTAATAAGATTTATTAAAATATAAATCTACTAAAATTAAAAAACGTATGGAAAATATTTAATTTTATATAAATATCTTATTTTTTAAAATTAGATTATAACACACATGTGATGTGCATGAAAAATTTACCTAAAAATTTATATATAAGCTTTATTTAAAATTATAAAATTAAAAGTTTAAATATTATTATATGGACATTTTTTATTAATTTTATATAAAAATAAAACCATCCCAACACCATAACAATTCCAAAAATAAAAATGGTCTAAACCTAAAATTAAATTCTTAAAAGAAAAAAATATTTACTAACAATGATGAGATGGTCACAACTCACGAGTGATATTCATTCTTGAATTTATATTAATTTTTTTTTTGATAAATTAGTAAATATAAGTATTGAATGTAATTATGTTGTTTGATAAATTTGTCAGCGTGACATGTTGAATCGAAAAAATACTTACTTTATTCATGTAATGAAAAATGATATTGCAGTAAACTTCAATTTAACAAATAAATTTAAGAGTGCTAACAACTCTTAAAAATTACGTCATTATTTTAACCAAAATAAAAATATTTAAACTAACTAATAATATTATAAAGTTAAGATATTAAATTATGTAAAAAATAAAACATAAAGATTAAATCTTAAATTTAAACCTAATATAAGTACAAAAAGTGAAAATTAACTATTAATATAGAAATTAAAAACCGCAAATGGCAGTGAAAAAAAAAAAGGCAATTGAGTTGACAGGTGTCACAATAAGAAATAGGAATGGACATTACCTTTATATAGTAAGTATAGATATTTTTGAAATGTAAAATATATCTATATATTTTTCATTACAAAGTTGGGAAAAAGAGAAGATGATAAAAGTTTGAATTGGTAATTAAAACTGAAAACAAAATTATCATTTCCGTTAAAAAGAATAAATAAATAAATTTGTAAAAAGAAAAATAAATAAATAAATTATATTCTTAATAAGAGAGCGATATCATTATTAAAATAACATCTTTATATCTCGAATATAAACCATAAAATATAAAATAATTAGTAATATTATTTTGGTTAAAATAAATAAAATAATTTGATTAAAATATCTCTACACAAAAAAATTATTAAAACACAATAATAGTTGTCAAATCAAACATCACATCACATCCAAATTTGGTGCAAGGTCTGAGAGATTGCCAAAGGAGATATGGCCAAACTGACTTAACAGTAAACGCACTCTCCTTTGGGATTCCAATTATTATAAATAAAAAGCTCAATTTTTAATATTTTTAAAATATTTTTACATTACTAAATTGGTTAAAATAATAATTAATATAAATTTATGACAACAATAAAAAAAATATTAATTCATTAAATATAATTCGATAGATAAATAATAAAAATTCTTACATGAATGATAAATAAATTTTACATATATTTTCAATTATTAAATGATGGATTTAAAAGTAATCTAATGGTAAATACATTTATTTACTTCTATGCTTTGTTTAAAATTTATTGATATAAAATAATAATTATTTTAATTATTTTAAAATTTTATTTATAAGAAATAGAAAATAGTTTTAATTATATTTTATTAACAACTTAATTAAACATTAGATTCAAATTAATTTATATTTATTATTTTAATTTTTTTATCACTTAATTAGTTTTAGAATTATATATGAATGAATTAAAGTAAAAATTATTTAACACAATAAATAAATGCATTAGCAGGACAATTTCATTCCTGCAAAATTTAAAAAAATCATAAAAAAACAGCTTTTAGTATTATTTAATAGATTTTATTTTCATGTTTGATTTTTATTATTTTGTTTTTATTTATTTTTAGGCACTTGAATATTTTTGGATATTTATTTAATTTATTTCACTTTTATTTTATAACTTAATTATGGTAACTGTTTAAATTTTACCACGGAGAAGTAAAAAAGAATTTAAGGGACAAAATTAAGTTATATAATTTATGAGAACTAAAATAAAATTTTATTATTTTATTAACTTATATATTATATTTTTTAAAGAATTAAATTAAAATTTTATTATTTTTCAAGCAAAAATAGGAAAAATTGAGTTTCCTATTTTAAGGGACCAAGTCGATTGGCAGCACCTGTTGATTTTTATCATCTCATTAATTTTACTTATGATTTATACTGTTATGTATTGTATAATTAAAATCTATAATTTTTTTAGTAACTATAGTTTTATTTTAATACAATATAGTAATTAGTTTTTTTATCAAAAGCTTTAAGGAATGAAATATGCTTAAAATATTTTGTTTTCATCTCATATGCATAAAACAATTAAATATATTTAGTAAATATTGTTGGATAAATTTTATTGTTAAATTAAGGCTTAATCTATAAATTGAAATCTAAATAATACATTCTTTCTGTTCTTGGTACTTCAATTATTTTTTTCTCAAGTTGATATTTCTTTTAGTCAAACTACTACTCAAACTGTTAAGTCTATTTTTAAAAAAGTTTTAATCTAGAAATTGGTATCTAAACTATGTCATTTTCTCATGTTGGTACCCACACCTTAGTTATTTCAATCATTAGTAATACCGTTAATTCTATTTTTTTAAAAATATAATCAATTAAAAATAGCCAATAAATATTATTTTCTTTATAAGTATTTAAAAATTATAAGAATTTTATAAAATTTAAAATTAAAATATTTTAAAATAGAGAAAATTGATTCAAATGGTTGAGCTAATTTTTTTAAGCTCAGTTTAATTAATATGTATCGGTTCGCAGGTCAATCTCCGAACAGGTATCCCAATCGATTCTTAGTCCAACCGAACAACCTGGTCTCTAGTTTTGATCGATGAAAGAACTTCTTTTATCCCATCAAGTCGAGCAAGTAGATGATGAAGTAAATTTTGAGTATTGTTGGTATTACCAAATATTATAAAAGAAGAAAAAGGAAAAGAGGGAGAAAGAGAGTGAGAGTGAAATTATGTAAAAAAATAAAATTAAAAAAATTTAAATACCAATTTATAAATTAAACCTTAAATTAATGCCTCGTCGTTAATTATATTAAATCAAAAGTTGTATATTTTACTATACATCAAATTAAAATTTGTGTATAATTGATTATATTATATTGATCTAATTAAACGGTACTGTTTTCAAAATAAACTCAATATTTTATTTACCATGTTAATTAATTATTTTAAATAATTTGAAAAACGGATAATATGTATATATATAAAACGAACCCAAGTGGATACTATCATGTCAGTGGAGTAAATGCGATTTATTTTTTGAGGGTACTACGGTTTAGATTAGTTTATAAAGATTTTTTTTACTACACTTTATAAGGTAATAATTATTTTATGAATAGAATATATAGAAATATAAATACATATTTATAAAGAAAAATTCATACATGACATACGTAAACGATGATAAGATTGGAAGCTTAAATGCTTAAAAACCTAAAACCTTATAGCTTTTGTGAAATGGGAATAATAATAATAAAACAATCAAGGGATACAAATAATAATAATGATATCTTTCCCCTATAAACTTTGAACAATGGATTTTGACTTGTAATTTTTGAAATAAGTGATAAATGTTTGAAATTGTTTTGGATGTGATCATGAATATTTGGACATTGATGTTATAATGATATATGTTACAATGGAGATTATGATGTTAATGCCCTATTAAACGATGTTAGACGTAGACCGGGTATAGTTGGCATGCCAAAAGGTTACTGATATGGTGATTTGTCAGCCATCATTGATAGGTAATCCAAGATGGCTGAATAAATAGTACGAATAATACTAAAACCATCGTTGTTGGACAACGCAGGATGGTAGAATAATCACATGCTAAAAGTCATCGTTGCCGGCAACCCAGGATGGCAAAGTAAGATAGTCCTAATTTCAGAGGGATGTGGACTTATTTGATATAGAGATCCAAGTATTTGTTCTAATGTCTATCATCAGATAATATGGATCAAATTGAATAAGCAATTAAATTGATATTGAAATGTGAAGTTCATTAGAAAGTTGGAAAAATGATATATCAAGTTAAAGTAGTAAATATTAATGCAATTGATATTTGTTATATATATTTTTGAATTGTGTATATATATTTACTTTAGTTTATTCTCAATGAAATGTATTTAAATTATATTAGCGCCACAAAATATTCAATATTTAGCGCATGATTTTGTTTATTTTCGTGCGCAGGTCTCGAGCAAGGTTTTCCGTAGGTTGGCAGTGTCAAAGCATCCATTCTCAACAACTCAACTCGTGAATCATTTTGCTACCTTTTTTGTATGTATATATGTGTTTAAGTTAGAATAACATGTACCTAGGTTGTTTTGGTTATGTTGTTTAAATGATCATTTTAGTATATTGATATTTGGGCTATGAAGTTTCATATGTTGAACTTTAATCTTTAATTAGTAGATAACTAGGCTTATATAAGTTCGATTATGAGAAATAGATAGTTAAATGTTGATGCGTTGGTGGTTATGATTTGACGATGTTTGATTGTGTTTAGATGTGTTAGATTGAGATTGATGGTGTTACTTTGATGTAACGTTTAGGTACACTTAAGGTGCCATTTGGTTTAGTTTGGACCATTGAAAATGTGCATTCAAGGCAAATTTTACCATTGTGTCAAGAGAAAGTATGATCATGTATCAAGACCACAAGAACAAAATTTACCTTATATTTTGATCTTCATGCTCAGTGTCTTGAGACTTGGCATGTTAGTCTCGAGACAAATAAACTTCAAAGCTACATTAGTTTTACCCTGCTCCAAGTTTTGAGACAAGATCCCTTATTTCGAGACATCGAAACACCGAAACTAAAATAAGAAAATAGGGGAGGTTGGTCTTGAGACCCAGTCTCAAGACAAAAGGGACCTTGCCTTGAGACATGACATCTAGTGTCTCGAGACATATCGACATCAAAGCAAAATTACCTAAAATAAAATAAGGCCTGTCTTGAGACAGGAAGTCTTCTACCTCGAGATACAACATTGAAATTTGATAGTTGAGTTTGGATTCAAGTCGTAACTCTAATTTTAACTCTGCTTAACCCTGAAACATGATGATTTGAATCCTAAATACTATGAATGCATATGTGTGTGAGTACGATTGATAATTTAAATTGTTTTGAACAATAATTTTGATTTAAATTTTATGATTATATAAGTGAGATAGCTCGAGTTGCTTCAGTAACATAATGTAACATTACGCATTTGGATTCAACAATTGAATGATGCGTTGAGTGTTACATGAAATATTTCACTTGGAATAATGTAGTATATGAATCATAATTCAGAATTAGGTGAATGCACTAATTTTTAGATATGAAAGTACTTAAAATTGAAATTTTGGGTTTTATTTATTTTATATATTGTAACAATAAAATATGTAGGTAATAAACAAATAAAATTATTGTAATGACCCATTTTCAGTAAATTAAGTCCTTTTCTTGAAATTTTTGAGTTTTTATGATTCTAGATTAAATTTTAGTAGGTATATGTTGAAATTTTGAAAGTTAGTAGAATTTTTTTATGTAGTTTATATTGAATTAGTGGATGAATTAGAGATTGAATTGATGGAAATTCAAACTAGAATTGGGAAAAAGATTAAATTGAGAAATAAGTTATAAATTTAATGTAAAATTGTAAGAAATTCGAAATTAAGGTTTATTAGTGAAATTTTGAGAGTTAAGTCAAGTTGTAAGTAGAATTTAAGTAAAAATAAGGTGTAGATTGTGATGGAAATAGAAATAATTTTAGTTATGAATTAAATTGAAATATTAGCTAAGGTAAGAAATTATGAAATTATTATATCATATATGTTTATTCTTATTAAATCATATAGGAAAGTTATTTGATTGTTTTTCTTGTCGAAACCGTTTTTTGAAAACAAAAATTTTAGTTGTCGACTTTAAAAATAAAAATTAGAGTCGCCACCGATCCTTTATTAAGGTGCGATCGGCTCACCTTAAAATGATTTTGGTCTACGAATTTTGAGAAAATAAGTTCGGGAGTCGGTTACGCACGAGGAAGGGTTAGCACCCTCGTAACGCCCAAAATTGGTACCAAATTGATTATTTAATGTCTAAGTGTCGAAAGTCAAAAAGATTTTAAAACCAACTCAAATGATGAAATTTGAAAAAGGATAATCAATTGTTCAAGTCATGTAAAGAAATCGAGTCCCAATACGTTAGGGTACAATTCCTCATAATCCCCGAACTTTGAATATCTCTTTTATTTTATGTGAAAATCTTCATTTTTAGAAAGTAACATGCCACACCCAATATGTTAGGGCACAACAAATTAAGTTCCCAAAAATGATTTTTATACTCATGCATTTTGAATAAAGAATATCCTCGGTCATTTAAGATTAACGAAGAAAATCCGAACCCAATACGTTAGGGCTCAATTTCCTTCGAAAATCCCAAACTTCAAATATTGCTTTTATTCAAAAAAAAACCGTTGAATCAAGAAAATAATCTTGATGTATAGTTAAAACCAAAATGTATTTTTTAAAAAGGTATGTTAAAGTTAATGTACGATATGAAACAAAAACTTTAATGTAAAACATATATGAGAATGTATTTACAAAATATATATACAAGTACAATATCCAAGCAAATTCGAAAATACGAGTGGGCCCATACTTAGCACACAAATATAAGTGTACACATTAAAAGGGTAAGTGAAGAAATATATACAACAAACTTATAATAATTTCTAAAAAATATGCATGTATATATGTAATAAAAATTGTAAAAAAAATAAAAATAAAAGTATGAAAATATGCAAATGTGTACATATTTACAAAGGCAAGAAAAACGAAATGTATAAGTATATATACATAGACCAATCGTGAAAATTCGCATACGTATATATTCAAATACATATATATATGTACAATATGTATATAAAATAATGGGATACATGAACTAAAAAAATATTTATAATAATTTTAAAAAATAAAAAGTGTATGCAAACAAAATCTTTTAAAAAATGTATGTATGTATATTTATATGTATAAAAAAAACTATGAAACAAAGTAATAATACAATGTGCATACAATAGATATATATATTTAAAATATTAAAGTATATACATACTAACATGCATATGCGCATAATAATAATAATATATAATATTATAGTAGTAAATAAAATAAAACAAGATAATAGTATGGCGTAATTGTGATAAAAACTAAAAAAAATGGGCTAAATTGAATTAAAAACGAAAAAGTGGGGGGAATTTAAAAGAAATTAAAAAAAGGACCAACTTGAATGCGCGCATAACAGTGGAGGACCAAAAGGGAAATTATCCCGTCCTTTCAAAACGCTGCGCAGCGAGGGACCCAATTGAAACAAAAATCAAACATGCGGCCCAATTTTGAAAAAACAAAATAGGTTTAATTGAAACGCGACGCAAATTGGAGGGGTCAAATGCGCAAATAGACCATTGAAAGGAAGGCGCGGATCCTGAGCCCGGGTCGGGTCAACGCGCGGATCCTTCCCCAAAACGGCACTGTTTTGCTTTATTATTTAAAACAATTTCCTTCCTCTGAATTTATTTGAAAACCGAGTGAAAGAAAAAAAATCAATTAAAAAATTAGATGCTCTCTACTAGGGTTTTATCCCAACCCCTTTGCGCCGCTGCCCGTTCGCCATGGTTTCGCCGCAACTAGTGGCCGGAGGCTCGCCGGATTGGGTTTTTAACCCTTTTCGGAGCAGATTCGAAGGCAAGGTAAGCCTCACCCCTTTTCCCTTTACTGCTATTTTTTGTTAAATAAAATAAAAAATACAAAAGAAATGCAATCACCTTTTGAAAAATATTCTTTGTATTCTCAATATTCTCTCTGTGTTTCTCGTATTTTACACTGAAAAAAACCCCCTTTTACCGATTTTCATGGCTTTAAATAGCCGAAATGGAAAAGATAACTCAACAAAATCAAAAAAGAGATCTATTCTGTTTTGTTGGCATGATTTTTGCTATCTTGTTGATGCAGGTACTGTTGGAGGAGAATACGCGCGACGTGGAGGCGCAACTCTCGCGGAGGAGGCCTCTAGCTCCGAGTTGTGCGCCGCTTGGGACTGCTGGAGGTGGGGGCTGCTGCTAGGGTTTCTCAACCCTTCCATTTTCCATTAGTTTCGAGCCTGGATTAGGAATTAGCTATTGGGCCCGTTTATTGGGCTTGTATTTTTTGTTTGGGTTTATTCGTTAATAGGCCAGGCCAAAATTGGTATTACATTTCTAATATATAAATGTTATGTGTTTTATATGAAATTGAAGAGAAAGAAAAGAAAGGAAAGGACCTAATTGAAGAAAAAGTAAAAGAGAAGGCTAAGGAGTGAAGGAAGATATCATCTCAACCTTTTTGTTGTAAGTACTACAAGGTTATTTTTATTTTAAATTATTTTATTTAAATGCCTATATTATAGTATAGAATTATTTAGAAATAAAATAAAATAAAGTAAAATAAAAGATTATGGAGCTATGAAATTTGTAAAGAAAATTATAGATGGAAAGTATATAGTGGTATATTGATTGAACATTAAGAAAATATTGTGACAAAAGTATATATATATGTGAAAATGGTGTGATAATTGTGAATTGTGAAATGTGCCCTAAATTGTAATGATGGAGAAATGAGAAATCTTTTTCGAAATAATTCTATAAAGTATTTAATTGAATGAGATTCAGTTTTAATGCCCAAGTAGATGAAATTTAGAACTACCAGGATATTAGTGGCATGCCATTAAGGAACTTTAGCGCGCTCTCTGATTATTAGCACGTTAGTGCTCTCTGACTACTAGCACGTTGGTGCTCTCTGATTTTAGCACGTCAGTGCTCTCTGTTTAGCACATCTGTGCTCTCTGTATAGCACTTTAGTGCTCTCTGTTCATTAGTGCATACCAATGCACCTCTGTATTTGTTCCGTATATCCGGTGTGTTCTATAAAATCTACTTTGGGCTAAGATTATGATTTGTGGATAAAAGCGAATCATTAAAATGCTAAGGTAAGTTTTATGAAGCTTATACGTACATAAATACGTAATAACAGAAAGAGATTGACATATTTTGTTTATATTTGTTTATCAGTTTATTTCTTGTAGTGCTTACTAAGCCTTCACCGGCTTAACGCGTTTAATTTTAACGCGTAGGTACAGTTTGTCTCGAAGAGGTAAAGTCAGGATAGAAGATCTCTCATCTCATCACATCCTCAAGAGCTTCAAAAGTAGGTACCATATTTTGAATTAAAATGGCATGTACATAGACAGTCAGTTATGCTTCCATGTGTTAGGAACTAAAATGTAAACTCTTGGACTTCTATATATTTTTAAGTACTTTTCGTATTTTGGTATATATATGAAATGAATTAGTAAAACTATATGTATGTTTGCAAATATGGTTGGTAAGTTAAAATGCTATGTATAAATGTTTTAATTAAACAATATCTAGCTATAACCGTTTGGCACCAAATGTAATAGCCTTATACTGGGTCAGTACGATTAGACCATGTATAGGGTTGTTACAATTATGGAAATTTTAAATTTTAATTATTTCACATAATTTTAACATTTAACTACAACCATATCTATTATATATATTAAAATTAAAATAATTAATGCATACATATAACCACAATCATAATTAATCAATCATTATAATGCACAAACGAAAGGATTATTGACCTAAATCTACTTATTTAACTGGGTAGGTAAGGGATTTGGCCCCTTTAGTTAAATGGGCAAATCCTATTTTTAGTTCTTCCTAAATCTATACTATGTATAATGTATTTAATTAAGTCAGTGTCACAAGTTAAGCGGATATTGACTTAATTGAGAAATTACTAAAAGCTCTTTCCTTTTACAAAGAAACAAAAATTATTTTAAGGGTATTTTTATCTTTTTACATTTTATGTAAACACAAACTATCATGGTTTTTAGAATTCTAAATTTATCATTTCAACCAACCTCACATTTATTGTAATGTAAATTTTTTATATAAAATATGATACGATTTTTTTCCATCATTGAAATTAACTTTATAGTCTATTGAATAAATAGAAAATGTTTATGTTTGGTCCATCTTAAAAATTATATTTAATTTAATTTAATTTTTTTTTAGTAACTTCACCTCACCCATGTTGAATGTAGATAAAATGAGATCATGGAGAAGGAAAAAGAAAAAAAAGTTAAACAGGGAAAAGAATGTAGAGAAAAAAAGATGGAAGGGGGAAATGAAGAAAGAAACAAGATGTCCCATTGATACTCTTTATCTATGTAACTTCCGAGTCCCTACTCCAATAGAAAATAATGGAACCCTCTCCCTCCGTCACTTGCTTTTTGATTCCTTTTTTGTACACATTTTAAATTATGGTTCTCATAATAACACCGTGATAGTGGTATCGGTACTGGTCATATAGGTTAATTACATATTAAAGATTTAAGTCCTGTTTTTATATTTGATAAACATTTTCAAAAGACCTCAAATAAGAACATTCCTCACATTTTACTCCAGTTTGTAATATAGTTGAGTATACTATCAACCATGGTATATTTTCATGATAAAACATTTTAAATATAATAAAAGCATGAAAAATATGTACATAAATCTAATTGTAATATCAATTAAAAATTTAGACACAAATATTTTATCTCCTACAAACTTGTTTCAATGCAATTAAGATAAAAGGAGGAGTAAAAAAAAAAGAGGGATGATTAGGGATACCCCTTGGTAATCTCACATTATAAAATAACTTACATTTCCAAAGCTTTTACTGTCTTTCACAGGAAGATGCAAATTCATTATATAAACATAGATAGAAAGCAACCAACACTGTAAAAAACTTACTAAAATAGCAATACTAACATTATTATACTTTCATAATTTTTTTTATTTATTATTTTTTTTTGGTTTGAGCAAAAGTCTTGGATTTCAGTGTACTATTTTTGCTTTTGATTTTTTAGGGCATGAAAATCTTGTTGCCACACTTGCAACGCCAAGCTTCAGGGTAGTACTCGAGTGGCTTCATAACTAAACCTGGTTGAATCGGGACGTGAACCGGTTGACAAGGCGAGCAGCTGCCACAGTTGGATCTACAAGAAGGTGGTGAAGAACCCGGCCCACTGAGTTGTTTTTGGGATAAGAACCGGCTCAACACCACTGACCCAGTTCTCTTCTTGCTCCCTTCTCTCACCTGGAACTCACTTTCTGCACAAACAACCACGAAACTGCACTGAGTTCAGACCGAGTTAATGGTTTATACCGCACATGAGTAGTTTAAAAAGTTCAAAAAAAAAATGAAAGGAAGGGGGTTTTGAAGATAGTTACCGAGTTGAGAAAGAGTGGAAGCAAATAAGAGAAAGGTGAAGGCAACTAAGATGTGGTGGCGGAGGCGGAGGCGGGAAACGCCCATGCCGAGGAGGAGCTGGCGGAGGGAGAAAAGGTTATCAAGGTCACCTCCGAGAGTGCTATTATTGAAGGTTCTTTTTCTGGTTTTGCGTGAGAGAGTGTGTCCCAAGTCAAAGACAGAAAATACACAGAAAAAAAAATTTTCTGAAGAGGGCATATATATTGTCTGAAAAAATTTTAGACTAAAATAAAAATTATCTAAATATATATATAACTTAAAAACTTATATACAAAGTTCATGTTTACAATTTTTTTTATATTTTACAATTCATTAAAATAATATTACTTGTTATATTAATGATGAAATTTAATTTTATAAGAACAATTAAAAAAATATTATGTAATCAATTTATTTATTATTTTTAAAATATCAATCTAAGTGCATATAGTATTGCACTGGTATTATAAATAAATATTTATACTCATTATAAAAATCTTTAACTGAATTGATTAGTTAAAAAGATAAAAATATTAGTAGTTTATAAATATTTATAATTCTTATTCATCAAAGTATATAATAATTTATAATTTTATTCATAATGTTTGGAAAGTATTTATAATTAATTATTAAATTTAATAAAATTAAAAACCCAAATCTGAAACCTTAAAGGGATTAATATTTTTTTATGGTTTTTCATAATTATGGGATGAAACTAGAGGTGCTCATGGGCCGGGCTCAACTAAAAATTCAGGCCCATTTACTAGGTTTGAGCTCAGTCCGAAAAATGGGTTTAAAATTTTGTCCAAGCCCAATTCAGTTAAAATACTAAAACTAGAACCCGACCCGGCCCGCCCGCCCGTATTAATTTTTTATATATTTTTATATACTTTTTAAATATATATATAATACATCAAAAATACTAAATACATCAAAATAAATATTTCCCAACAAATTGAAAATAAAATTTAAAAAATATGTAGACTTAAATAACACTAAGATAAATGCAACTTAACAAGCAAATGCCTCTAAAATAATAACAAAATTAACAAATACCTTTAAAATAATAATAAAATTAACAATAAAATAAATTTTATATAATATCCAAATAGTAGCAACATAATAGTAAAATAGTAGCAAAATAGGGAGAAAACAACAAGAAAATAACATTCAAAAAAAAAGAAAACAGATTTTTTTATCCTTTAGTGAATTCGGGTCGGGCCAAAAATACCTTACCCGAGGCCCGACCCGTTTTTTATACGGGTATTATTTTTTTGTCCAAACCTATTTTTCGAATCTAAATTTTTACCCAAACCCTTTTACATTGGCGGGCTTTAGGCCGAGTTGGATAGTCCGACCTATAATCAGATGAAACACTAATGAAAACACACCATCACAATCATTCAGGGCAGTGTAGACCCAGGCAGCAGCCCCACTTATTTAGCCTGATAATAAAACAAATATATTTCTTATATACTTTATTATATGTTACTTTAGTAAATTCACCCAAACAAAAACTTTTAAAAGTTTAACTTATCACATTTTTAAAAACCCACATTCACATCAATGAAAAATAAATAAACCACACATTATTGTTTATATCACTTATCATTATTAGAAAAATATAAAATTTGTAAAAATTATTAATTTTTTAATATAAAATTTATATATAATATACTGAATAAATTTGTCATATTTTGACTTTTAATAATTAATTCTTTTCAACTTTAGACTTTTATTTTTTAATATTATTATAGATAAAAATTCTAAAAATATATTATGAAAACTTTTAATTAATTTTTAAATATATTTGTAGAGATTTAATTTAATTAAAATATTGAAGTCAAGTTTTAAAAGTTTTTAACCTAAAAATGTCTATTATTTTCATCCATAATTGCGACAAGTTCTAGTATTAATTAATCTCCCCATTCTTAATATTCTCCCTTTTCTACCGATAGTCGAATCGGCCATATTATCGATTTATTTATTCAATTAATTTAATCAGTTTAATTGATTTGATTTTTTTAAAAATTCGATTTAATTACCAGATCCAATCTATTGTTATCCCGTCCGTATCGGTTCTTTAGTCAATCAATTTAAAGCCTCCTTTTGAACTGATATTTTGACCGATTTCTAGTCTAACCAATCGATCCGTATTTCCTTACAAAAGATATTATAATGCATGTGTTCCAATTATACATGTGTATTTTAAATATCGTATTTTATATTTATATAAATTTTAATATATTAGTATAATGGTTAAAATATACAATTGGCTTTTGAATTTGGTAAATCTTATCCCAATTTAGTATTTTTGATTTAGTTACCTTAATATTTTTTGTAACGCCAGTAAATCTAAAATACATGTCACTTTGATAGCGTAACACGTGCAATAATTTGTGATGCAGTCGTCTAGAATTTAAAGGTTGTAAAAAAAGGTTGAAATATCTAAAAAATGGTAAAGAACATAAAAATATTTTTTAAAAAAAGCATCAAATAATTAGCCATATAACCTTATAAAATCAATCTAAATTCATTGTATATATAAAAAAGAAAAAGTTAAAGCAATCCTAAGGTTGCACTGTCCAAATTTAAAATGCTTTCAAGTACGTACGTAGAAGTATATATGTCAAGAAATTGGGGAACATCGAGTTGGGTGACGATTTAATTTTTTTGTCTAAGCTGATATCTTTTTTACGTTTATTATTCACAGTATATTTTAAAATTAAAATTGAATAAAATAATTTTAATCACATCATCCCTGGGTTTAGAGAACATTTTTGCCCTTACTCACATTTCAAGAGTATTCATGATCAAGACTTTTGAAGATTTCTCCGCTTGAAGCATACCTTTATTTGGGAAGTTGAGGTGTAGCAAATGGGGTAGTGGACTTGCCCCTTGACTTAAAGGGTCTATTGTAGGTATGAATGATTCAATTTAAGTAAATTATATTTTTAACTTTCGCCACTAAACTTTTAAAATTTTATTTTAACCCTAATATCATATTCTTGACTTCGCCCCTGTCGAGAAGTACTAGACCTTCTAGAGTTTCATCCATAATAGAAAAGGGTTAAGCAGAGCCCTCCAAGCTTGTTTAGCAAGTAGTGTCTTATTAAAGGTTTGAAAATATCGAAAACCCAAGCCGTTCCTTCTCTTAGATTTAACTAGTTTCGGCCACCTCACCCAATTATTTCCACACAAAAAATGACTCAAAATGAAATTTATGACATAAGTTGGAATAGCTGTAACAACTGCATTTCTTATTTCTTCATTGGTATTGGGCGAGAAATAAACCGATGATTTAGAGAAATTTACCTTTTTCCTCGTAGCATGTTGGAACTTGTCAAGGATAATTTCTAAGCTATTATCATCCGCATAGGAAAATGGAGACAGTTTATCTGCCAACAAAAGTTAATTTATAGATGGACATTTTTTATCAATCTAAAGGCTCATTCAGTAACCGCACTCTTCAAGAGGCAAGATACAACATTTGCCACTAGATAAGGCAATAGTGGATCTCCTTGCTGAATTACCTACTAAGTTATTCGTAGACAAAGAATCGTCTAAGCAAACAAGTGCTGAAACACACAAGTCTTGGGAAACCGTACACAAAGATGAGGCAATAGTGGATCTCCTTAGTTGAATTACCTAAGTGATAATAATTGTAACACTTATGATTAAAATTTACTAATAAAATAATTATAATTATTGTTATTTTATATTAAAATTGCACGCCCGATTAAATTACTTTTGTTATCAAAGTTTTTATTTTTATATTTTAAATTGTATATAGAATATAGTTTAAAACGTTAAAGCTGTCCGTAGGAATGTTCTTTAGGAAGAAAAAGCAAGTGTAACGCATTGTCGATCGAGGGTCCTCATATTCTAATACTAGGTTTCGTTTCGCATTATTCATATCCCTTTTACTGTTTATTTTTTAGGTTTATAGCTTCCATTCAAAACTGCCACGAAAAACATGCATTCCAGTTACGTGAAATAGGGTGGTTTCATCTCATTTCTCCCATCTATATAAATTGCTGATTCACTTGTCTAATAAGACTACAGTAATCTAGAGATGGCTCGCTTGCTTGTGGTGTGGCTTTTCTTAATTTCTCTATGTTTTTCTTCTTGGGTCCAATCGGCAAGCGCTCAACCATTGCAGGTGGGGTCTCCTTCTCCACCACCTTCTACTGGTGGTAGTACTGGCGGCGGTAGTGGTGGTGGAGGAGGAGGTGGTAGCAGTTCATCAGGTGGGACTGGATATGGATCAGGAAGTGGCACTGGTGGAACCAGAGGTGGAGGAGGAGGTGGCGGCGGCGGAGGGACTAGCAGCGGGAGTGGCAGCAGTGGAAGTGGATTTGGGTTTGGGTTTGGAAGTGGCGGCAGAGGTGGTGGCTCTTACTAGAATGCATTTGGCTCTTACATGTTATCACTTGTCTGTGCACAACTATGCTCGGTTCTATGAATCAGTAAAATAAAGTATTACATATGGTGAAAAGTTTAATAAACATATAAATTTATTTAAAGTGTTTTAAATCTAAAGCATTAAAATCTATTTTGCTACCATATTTTAAAATTTAATATTTTAGTAAACATTTTCATTAAAAAAATAACTCAATTCTCTATAAAAAAAATTGATGACCAAATTGATAAAAGATAAAACTAATGAGGCCTAAATTTATTATTATATATTTTGAAATTTAAAAAAAAAAAACCTTTTTGGTATTTCACTATCTATTTTACCTCCATCCGTGGATGTCCTTCCCGATGATATCTGTCTCTATTATTTCCCTAAAAATACAATTAGTTAAAAGATATTACTAAAATAATAACATTTATCAATAATACTACTTTTATTAAGATAAAACTAATCGAAAAATCGAATCTGAAGCTAATATTATTAAAATTTTAAATATTAATAAATTCTCATTCCATATAATTTATATATTTTTTCTGTCAATATACATAATTTATATTATTTAAGAACACTAATAATGGAATCTTTTGAGCAAATATAAATTGCACCAAAAAGTTAAAAAAGTGTCTGTTCACGTGCAATTTGACGTGACATATATTCATCATATTTGGGGATATGAATAGCTCTCCCAGTATTTCCTAAAACTGTATACTTATTTAGTACTACATACTGTAAAACAGTAAAAGTTAAAAATCATTTTGAAATTTTTGATAGAGACCATTTGGCGTATTTTGTTTTTGAATGGTAGAAAGTTAGTTGCTTCAAACTACTCTTTTTCTTTTTTTCTTTTTAAAAAAATTAATAATGTTCCAAAAATTAATAATGTGAATTTCATGAAATTTCATTGCGTGCTACACTAACTCTGTCAAATTCTTAATAATAAGAGTTAATTGTATTAAACATTTTAAATTATTTTTAGGGGTGAAATGAAATTATAATTTTTACGATAGTAAAATATAATTTCATCATTTTAATAACTTATATCTTTATAAATTTTAAATGATTAAATCAATTTTTTTATCATTTTTAGGGGAAGCCAATGTGTAATTTTATATTTTCTTATTTAAAATTTTAAAAACAATTTAGAGAGCCTCAATATAAATTTTTTCATTTTTAGTGGGGACCGAGGCCCCTACTAGCCCCCTAGCTACACCCTTGATTATGATATTCATTCTAAATTGGTTTCAAACTTCAAAACATTCTAATTGCATCTCTAAACTATCGTGTCATATCGATCAGGTCTTTTCATTATTAAAATTATTATTTTAATCATCAAATAATACGTTGAATCTTATATAGTTAAAATTAAAATAAAATTTTTAAATAAATAGATTGTTGCTACGTAACTTTTAAAATTAAAAATAAAGTAAAAGTAAAGAAAAAACAAATGATAAAGCTTTTTAAAAATTTCAAAAATCTGAAAACTAAATTTTTAAAAAAAAATTATTAACTTTTATTATATTTTTCATTATAAATTATGTAAAATGAGATTTGAAGAATAATTTAAAATAAAAATAAAAATTTAAAGATGTTTAATGTAATTAGTTGTAAAAAATTATAAATGTTCAAGGGCAAGAACCAAAGGGCCCAGCCATGAACCCATTAGAAGGGGGTGATAGGAACAGTGTCCCTATTAAAGGGCTACATTACTTCCAAGTTGCAATATTCCACTTTCATTAGGCGTAGAAACTAGAAAGGGACACTTCAGAGATTTTGTTATTTCTCTTTTAATTATGAAAACATTTTCTATAAAAAGAAAAAAGAGGAAAAATCTGCATAAACCTGTTTGGTCCTTATTGCTGACGTGTTATAATTTTGTGTATTTATATTAATTTTATGTTATGATTTACTTTATATGAATTAAATTATGCTTTTTTATACACAATTTACTATTTCAACTATATTTATTTTGTTGGTATTTTGAATTTTGTTCTCTTCACTTCAATACTTAATACGAAGAAACCACAATTTTATCTCAATTTATTGCAAAAAAAGTACTAAAGTGGATGATGTTTTACGTTCTTGTTGGTTTTTCTTTGAGTTGGTATGGATTTGGGCAGCAAAGATGCTTCAAGGGGCTTGATGTGATCTGTAAAATTAAAGGACGTTACTGTACATTTCAACCGTTTTCTAATACTAAAGTCAATTTATGAGTTAAAAGAATTTTCAGATAAAACTTGTAGGAATGAGATGGTGGAATGAGCATATAAAAAATGATAAAAGACATCTCTTTAGGTCATTCGCCCATCAGCTTTGTATGGTGAACTGACCATGTTAGTCATTTGTTTGGCGTCAATCTCTGGTCTCCTTGCCGTTTGTTGCCCAGAGTAACGACGGGTAAACAAAGGTCTAACTTGGACTCCGATACTAAGAAAGCTATCACGTGTAAGTAGGGGATAAGTCAGAACAAATTTTTAGGGGCCGAATGAAATTTTAATTTTTTATAGTTTATATCTTTATAATTTTTAAAGGATATCAAACCAAATTTTATAATTTTAGAGGGTTAAAAGTACAATTTTACTCTTACTAATTTAAAATTTTTAAAAAAATTTAAGGGCCCGGGGGCCGGAGCCTCTGCCACCCCCTAAATCCGCCTCTACGTGTAAGGTAGAAGGGAGGTGAGCATAAAATGACTTAAAGAGCTATATTGTCATTTTTCATATACACATTCTATCATCTTCCTAATTTTTTTTTCTAAACATTCGTTTAACCCAGAAATTGACTGAAGTATTAAAGTGGCAACTTGGACGCCGTTTAATTTGTCATTTGATTTTGCAAATAGTATCAAGCTCCTTGGAACACTTGTATCAGCCCAAATTCACACCGATTCAAAGAATATCTTAACAAATTGTATTGAATTTTTTGAGGTAAATTGAGATAAAAAATATCAACATAAACAAAAAAAATTTAAGTATGAAAATGAAAATTTTAATATAATTAATTCTAAATCATGAATTATGTAAAATATATATATATCAACTTGTTTCCCTGAAATAAATAAGACTATTCGATTAAGGAAAAAAATTCATAATGTATATAACACATGAGAGAATTTCATATTTAGTCTTATTTTTTCACATGATCATTAGGGTGGTAATAGTTTGGTTCCTATCGGTTTTAGAAAAAAAAATTGCAATTACCCAGTTAACCTATAGTATTTTAGTTCTTAAAAATCCAAATCAAAATTGAATACCGCGTGTTGGCATGATAGTTAGGGTGTTCATTATTCCAGGTGTGGTCTAAGTTTGAGTCACGCTAAACACGTTGTTGTCAAGACTTTTCGTTGTAATTCACCAAAAAAAAATCAAAATCAAAATTCAATCGAATCTGAATAAGCATCAAACCAAACCAATTTCCATTCATTCGAATTGGTTCGATATTTTCACTAATTTATAATATATATTTTTATAATATAAAAGTATAAAAAGTTACAAGTTATAAATAACTGTAAATTAAATAAAATTTTAAATTTGATTTGAATAATAACAATTTTTGTATAGGATTTGATCATGTTTGTTCTTTTTTGACGCAACTCATAACCATAAATAAGAGGATAATGCAATTCAATGCACTCAACCCCACGTTCTCCTACATTGATAATCATATTCATACTAATCAAACTAAGACTTAATCTACAACAAATCAAATAAATTTAAATAATAATCAAACCCAAGTTAATAACTTAATCTACAACAAATCAAATAAATTTAAATAATAATCAAACCCAAGTTAATAATACTACCATTCCAATCGATGTAGTCTTTCTTAAGTTCTTTTTCTTAATAATACCCTACATTTAACATCAAAAGTTAAACCCACTAAATTGATTAAAAAATTAAGCCCCAAATCTTTTACTAGTTTGTAAAATATAATTATTTACTAAATCTACTTTTTTAATTGATTAGTTTTCTAGAATTCAGTATTCTTATTTTAAAAAGAATTTTAACACGTGTGGCTGTGATAATTTTAGTAATTATAATTCATCTCGAAATTTCATTTCATAATTTAAAATGACCATAAAAAAGAATTGAAGCAAAAATTGGTTTTATATATTAAATTAAATACCACAAAAATAACAAGAGAAAACCAGAGGCGACACGTGGGAATCAACAATGTTAAAATCTAACATGAGGGGGTAACTCGACGTTGTCGATAAATACGAAACGGAGGAACTCACTAAACTTAACAAACAGTTGAATCCTTATCCCAGTCACTGAGTCTCAACACCAAGTCATCATCACTCATGGCTATCGAGGTAAGTTTCTTCAACTTCCCAGTTTCAATCATATAACTTCAATGGTAATGGGAATTTTTTTTTTCAATAACCGATAAAAACAGGCTTGGTTTATGGATGAAAGCAAAGAAGACCAAAGGCTTCCTCATCGACGCAACCCCAACGAACCTGTTTCGTTGGAGCACTTGGCAGGTGAGTTCTAAACGTTTCTGCTGTTAGATTTTCTGGGTTTTTTGTTTTTGGCATTGGGTTTTAATTAAAATGATTGATTCTTTTGAATAATGGTAGAGCTGGGAGTGTTGTATTGGCATTTGAACCCCGAGGATTATGAGAACGATGAAGAGTTGAAGAAGATTAGAGAAGCCAGAGGTTATAATTACATGGTAATATAACTTTTTTTATAATATTTTTTGTCTCAATTAGTGTTAATGTTTTGCTTAAGTTGCTTTGCCTATTAGCTTTGTCCTTTATGCTCTTAGAATGAATTTTATTGTGTGTGATGGGAATTAGAGAAAGCCTGTTCCTGTTGTATTACTTTTGGGGGGAAAAGGGGATTCCAATTTGGTTTTGATGTACAAGGAACCTATGTTTTCTGGAATTTTCATTTTCGCTAAGTACTCGTGTCCGACACATTCGTCTCCTATATGTATTTCGAATTTGATTCTCTAAGTATATAAAAGTGGTTGGACACTCAATAGGAGTCCCTACGTACGGATAACATTGGAGGAAACTGCTGATGCAAACCAAACTATTGAGCTTTTCTGCTTTGCAAACTCAATAGTATAGTAGTCTTATCTTTCTTGTTTTCGAATCTTGATAGGACTCTTTATTTAGAGTGACGACATCCCCTAGATGTGGATCTCGGTTTCTAGTAAC
The DNA here is from genome assembly GCF_007990345.1 of Gossypium hirsutum. Classification (NCBI taxonomy): domain Eukaryota; kingdom Viridiplantae; phylum Streptophyta; class Magnoliopsida; order Malvales; family Malvaceae; genus Gossypium; species Gossypium hirsutum. The sequence goes on from NC_053445.1 coordinate 52,021,508, forward strand.
ATACATACATACATACATACATACATACATACACCAAAAAAGAAAATAAAAACACGTTATTTGTGCTATAAGCAAACGAGCAAATAGTTAATCTGTTATTATGTGTATTACTAAGATGAGGTATTGTGAAATTATGATTCGAGATGATTTCTTTTTTAGTTCTGAAAATGAGATGTATTGTGTGATTAACTGTAGTCTGTTAGGTAATGCAGAATGTAAGTTATAAGTTAGGAGCTAATTTCAAGGTATATAATATATAGTTAGTTTGCATTTCATTCGCCTTTGTACCCAAATGGTGGGATTCTCTTGCATACGTAGCTTTTACTTTTTAGGTTGTGTTAACTGGGATAATGTTGTAAATACGAAGAGGAAGTTGATAGATAGAATAAGGTGTTGTACTCAATTCCAAATCAAAAGCAAATTGCAACACCGATAAGAGGTTGGGTCACAACTTACAATAGGACATTCCTGTTTCTTAATAGAGCATTTGTAAGGGCTATTGAGTTGTTAAGTTGCTTTGCCTAGTTATGTCATTCCTACTCTTCATTTTTCACGAACCCGAGGCACATTTGGATATGAGTTTGGGGGATACGGCACTCCAAAGATACTCTGAATACATGAAAAGACTTGGTAAAATCCATGTTCGACACTCACATTTGAGTTCGAATATTGTAGTTGCCTTGTTATTCTAATTTGAAGAGGAAGTTCTTAGGACCTTCATTTGTCTAAATCATTATATTGCATATAGGATTTGCTTGATTTATGCCCTGAGAAAGTTGCCAACTATGAGGAGAAACTGAGGAACTTTTACACCGAGCACATCCATGCCGACGAAGAGATACGCTACTGCTTGGAAGGCAGCGGGTATTTTGATGTTAGGGACAAGGATGACCGGTGGATTCGGATTTGGATCAAAGGAGGTGATCTTATTATATTGCCTGCTGGAATCTATCATCGGTTCACTCTTGACACCAGCAACTATGTCAAGGTAAGAAAATGTGTAAGATCAAGGGAACTTAATTTATAAGCAAGTTATGGATACCTCGGAGCTGCAGTTGATCGAACTTGCGTGTTTACATTGTGCAGTTGATGAGGTTGTTTTTGGGAGAACCGGTGTGGACAGCGTATAATCGGCCCCAGGAGGATCACCCTGCAAGGAAAGAGTACATTAAAAGCTTGACTGAGAAAGTTGGGATGCCATTAGCTGCTCATTAGAGCTATTTGTTACATGAAGTTCCCCTCTATATATATGCGTGCATGTATGTATGTACACGTATTAGTTTCATAAGTTTCTCAAAGGCTGAACTTGATAAAACATTATGCATCTGTATATCAAAACACTGAATTGCATCTATTAATGTATAAATTTCATGTTATTTAGGATAAATGTGTTTTATTTACTAACTCTTGTTTAATAATATCTATTCAAGCGAAACAGACACTCATCGAATTAAGGGGGGAAAAAGGTTAGAATTAGATGGGTATTTGTTTTTTATTAAAAATATTTTATATAATTATATTCAACTATTATTTTTTGGGTTAGTATTTAGTATACTTGAGAGTATTTTTTTTATTTTGTGTCTTTTTTTTATTAAATATTTATTTATTTTAATATTTTACTATATTCTTATAGGACACTTGTTAACTTCTGATCTTGTTTGTAGAGTTCAAAAATTTTACTAGCAATTTACTAAAATATGAAATTATTTATTTAGATTTAATCTAAGTTTATTGTGAAATTAATAAAATAAACCAAAATGGTTTAAATTAAAATAGTTTATTATAATTAACTTAAACTTAAAGGGACCAAATCAGAAAAATCTGAAATTAAGATAATTTGTGTTCAAAATGGTTTAAATTCAAAGAGTTTATGCTTGTTCAATGGTCTTAAATTTTACCAAATTCGTTTAACTCAAATACGTTTTAGACCTTTTCATATTTATTCCCATTAAACACCTATACTTTGGTTTGGTAGATTAACTGAGTATCAATCTCACATATTTGAGTGTTTAGTAAGAGATTTAGATTAAATATCTGTAACCAATAAAACTATGATTTGTGCAAAAAAAAAGATTTAAAAAATTAATTTGATTTAAATTATTTAATAAGTAAAAAATATATATATCAGTGGCTTGTTTAACTATAAAATAAGTATAAAGGCTTGTGTAATAGTTTGGGTAGCTTTTTTGATATCTTAGTCAAGATTAATTTTATGCTTTATTTAATTTAATATGTTTTTTTATTAATATTGTAAACATAGAATTTTGTGTATATACATCATAAATTCAATTTTTGAATACTATAAATTACACCGTATATAAAAATAAGTTACACTTGGTTGAGCTCGAGCTTTCAATGTTGTAAGTCAAGTTTGGTCTATATTTTAAACTGGCTTAAATTTTTTTTATCCATATCCATTTTTCGTGTCTAATATTGTTGTTCTAATTTAAACAAATAACTTGAACCTTGAATACATCTATAATTACATCAACAGTGAAACACTTAATTAAATAACAAACTGAAATCCACCTGAATCAATCTAAAATTTTCTCAAAATTTGACATTGGCATTAAATAAAGTAGTCGTAGATTGGAGTCCGAAATAATTAGAAAAGGTGAAGGTAATGAACCAAATCCAGTGGTGGTGATGTGAGATATGGGTTCTGGAGAGTTCCCCATTGAGGAGGGTATGGGAATCTTGTGGAACCAATAATGGAGGGAGAGACAGATACAACACACCTTGTCTTTATATAATTAAAATCATGTTTTTAATTCTTGAATTTGATCTCATAACCTAACCTAAAAGTACCAAATACTTATCAACTTGGCTTTGAAATTCTCTATAGGGTTTTTGGTGCATCGGGTATATCCGGTGAAGCTCTACAATCAACCGAAAACTAGTTCTTTAAAATATTGTTTTATTCCCTTACAATTAGGCCCATCTTTCATCAAATCAAACTTTATTTCACTCTTTTTAATGATTTTGTGGACTGTTCATTCCTTTGTCAAAAGCATGGTTTTTAGAATTATATTATCCAACTCGATCCATTTTTATCTCGATTCATATCGATTTAAGAGTCAATTGGTTCTCCCTTTTATTTCGAACTGATGCATCGATTAATCCAGTTTCAATAACTAAAGTTTAAATTTCTAATGACAATTTTCACATAAAAATCACTTATCAATCAATATAATTTGATACACAAATGATATCACCCAGGGGCGAAACCAGAATAAATTTTTAAGGGGGCCGAATGAAATTTTAATTTTTTATAGTCTGTATTGTTATAAATTTTAAAGGATTAAATTGAATTCTTATAATTTTAATGGGGCCAAAGTGTAATTTTATATTTACTAGTTTAAAATTTTTAAAAAAAAAATTAGAGAGCCCAAATGGTAATTTTCATTTTAGGGGGACCGGGGCCCATGCCAGCCCCCCTAAAATCGCCTCTTCACCCACCAATATATGATAATAATGAGGTTTTCAAATAATAAAAAAAGAATATACAATATTTAGTAGATATTTATTTATATATGTAGTGTTAATGAAATCTCTTATTGAGTTGGTATTATGGGCTAAATGGGTACCAATCTGATTAGGAAATGGCTAATATATCTTTTTATTAAATGACTATTATTATTATTTTGAGGGCCTTTTTGTCTTTTCATACTTTTATATGGTTTTAAAATAAAAGAACAAAAATTAACATATCTAATGAATGAACTCATGTTTAATAGATTTATAAACAATTTTTTTACTACTATACTAATAATAATTCTTAATTAAGTTTTAAAAAATAACTTTTAACATAAAATATTTTCTTTTACCAAATTTGAGTATCTATATTATTTTTTATTTTAATTTCGAACATATAATATATGTATTATTATTTTCAGATCTTACGTTTCATTATTTATTATATATTATTTTTAAATACACTTATATTTTAAATATGTGGTTTTCACGTTCTGTAGTAAGATTTCTAAATATTATAAAAATTGTGACTGAGTTTGATGTAACTCGACTCATTGACACAAATTCAACAGTGAAATGACAAAAAAAAAGGTTGAAATTTGATTACAAGAAACTAATCAGTTAAGGATAAACATGTCTTTTAACGTGAGGAGAAAACTACCCACTATCTATTTAAGCCATGCTAATAAGTAACTAGCATTAAAATTAATTATTCACATCAAATGATTTATATTTTTAAAATTTTAAACTTTTTAAGCATAATTATTTATAAAAAAATACTATTATTGTTTATTGAGAGAAGTACAATTACAATACAACACAATTATAAGTCCGATCAACTACATATAAAGAATCGGAAATAACTAGACAAAATCTACATATAGCACGCGTATAATATGAGACAGAAACTCACACAGTGCAAGTACACATAGTGAGACTCAAATTTGAATCACAAAAATTCATATATTTATTTTATATATTTTAAAATGTAACTTTAACCAAGATAATAAATATCTTATTAGTGGATATATCATTTTTTACTTGTATCGATACATTTTGATATCGACATGTTTCAAATTTTGATGTATTGTTATGGATTTATTAATCACACAATTTTTAAGATACTTTTATTTTGATCACCCAAGAAATTCATACAATTTTATCACTATTATTAGATAAATTTCTCATATATATTAAATATCTAAATTAATTTGAAAGTGACACTTTTTTTTATACTGTTCATATTCGTTTTATAGTCCATGTTAGGGGTTTGTGGTTGCCCATTCCAATAGAATCATCTCTAAAGTTTGAACTTGAATCCTCCGCTTAAAGTGCAACGTGCCTCACCATTGCATCTAATCCTTTCTTCGCAAATGGTATTTGACTTCTATATATAGTGTCTTTTTTGAATTTGTTTAAAAAATATTGTAGATTGTTGAAAAGAATAAATTACGGATAATGAAATTTCATGACAATAAATTTTAACAAATTTAATATTTATGTATTGATCAAACTATATATGTAAAGAATGTTCTCTAATTTTTTGTGTATATAAAAGTTTTATTCATATTAAAATTTTCAAAGAAGGTTTTATGGTATAATTAATTGTTATGAAGAAAATAAATGATAATAAATTTTTCAGCATTATTCGTGTACCGGTTTCTGTGCGCATTATTTCAACCGTTTAACACAATTAACCCCCCTTTTCACCAACAAGTTCCGTGTAACCCTTAGTTAAATGAAATATCTGCATTTTGGCCCCTCTTAATAATTAATATTTTATTTTAACACTAAATGTTCAACTTTGACCGATCCAAAATTTTATAATTTTTAATTCGATTCACCAAGATGAAATTTCTAGTTTACCCCTTTGTATGTTTATAGGAATCTAAACAACAATAATGGTCTAAATTCTAAACATAGATTTTTAGATATAGTAAAGTAAATAGATGAAAGTATAATGATTAGGGTAGTAATTACACACTCTTGTAATTATAATAAATTTTAATTATCTAGACATGTTTAGCTAACAAACTCTCTTTGTAATATTTGGTAATACAAATTATAATTATATAACTACGTAAATTTAATTCTAAAAAATAATATTAATTATTATAAAAATAATGAACAAAATTAAATCGTCATATATAATATGTTAGTTCAAGAAAGTATCCGATAATATAATTACTAATAAAATTAATAAAAAGTTTTAATATACTATGTAATTTTATCTGATTACTCTAGTACTCCATGTTTATTTAATTCACATTTGAATAATTACACTCAAATTTAATTCCCAAACCCATATTTACATTATATTTGTTTAATTTACCATTAATTAAAAGTATTTTTAGTCTGTACTTAAATCTAACTTTTTAAAAAGCAGCATCTTTTTGACTTAATGTTCACTTTTTGGCCACTTATTGGAGCATAAAATCCAAAACCAATGATATTATGACAGGTTTAAACACCTTTGGAATTTACCAAATCGAGAAAAAACAAAGTTCATACAATTAAATTCTATATCATACATCATGATTCAGACTTTAGGTGCTAAGCAAATATATATAAAAAGAATCAAAATATAAATTAATTGAAAAGTATTAATATTATGTGAATTAGATCCTTATATTAGCTTAAGATTACATTGGGGTTAAACGTAAACTCAGATTTAATTAAGAGAATATCCAAACAATTGATCAAATTTTAAATATATGTATACTTACTATATAGAGAATTTAAATTTGATGTGTTAAAAAATATACGGCGTTATTAGAAATTACGAAGGTTGCCAACATGTTAGATCCAAACCATCATTACGATACGGGTAGTTAAAATTTTATTTGTGTTTTAAATATACCCTATGCTATATATGAGTTAACATTTAGCACCCAATTGAGTTAATTGGTAGCTAACAAAAATACCTAATTGATACAATATTAATATTTTAAAGATTCAATTAAATTTTTTAAAGTTTGTGTACTAATTTAGAATATGTAGTATAATTTAAAGGCATCCTATATGATTAATCCTCATCAGAAGTGTCATAAATAATTAAAAATAATTTTACATTGATACTTATACATTTTTATAATTAAATTTAAATAAAAATATTTATTAATTCTTAGACAATGAAACAAACCATTTGAGTAGAGGTGCTCATGGGCCGGACGGCCTGACAGCCCGTCCGAAATATGAGAGGGTTTGGGTAAAAATATAGGCCCGAAATATGGGCTTGGGCAAAAAAATGAGGCCGTTTAGAAAACAGGCTGGGCCTCGGGCACTGCTTTTATGGCGCGGGCCCGGCCCAAATATAATAAATATATTTTTTAATTTTTTTAATTTTAAAATATTTTTAAAATAAATTTTTAGTGTTTTATTAAAAAAACGGCCGGATCGGGCTGGGCTCGAGCTTAGGAATTTTTTCCCAAGTTGGGCCTGGACAAAATCTTAGGCCCATATTTTGGGCCGGGCCAGGCCTTGTCCTAGGATGCGGGCCGGAAGTTTTTCCTAAACTCAGCCCGACCCGGCCCATGAGCACCTCTACATTTGAGTCGGTTTAGGCAAATTACCAAGATAGGTGTTCAATCTTTTTTTTTTTTAATAAACATCTTTGATTGTACATGTGTCAGGTAAATATATCATCTTTTTTTTTTGCAAAAGATTTAGTTATTTGTATAAAATTTATAATCTCTTTTGTTAAATAATATATACATATGTTTAGTAATTATAATTTATACAAATATAACCTAGAAAAAGGGAAGGGGGATTGGCCATTCCAAAATTTAAGCATAAAGCCAATGAGCCCTTGCCTCAACAACAAGTATGAGGTTTTAAGAATGTTGAGAATTTAGATTCCAGTTTTATTATGTGTAAATGTATGAATTATTTACTAGATTTATTTTAGGTGGTTAGTTAATTACATTTAATTTGTAAGTGTTAGGTTAGTTAATCAATCTAATATTTGTAATTACTGATTCTATTTTAACTTAAAAAATAAATAAATAAATTCAATGAACAACAAATATAAAAAATTATAAAGTCTCATAATCAAGGTTAGATTTGTTTAAGTCTACCGAGTTTTAGTTCAGTTGGTATCAGCATTGTTGTCAGTGTAATAGATGTGTATTCGAGTATGTTGAAGCGTATTATCCTCTTATATAAAGGTTGGGGAGAGATTGTAGATAGTTCTAGACATTATATCAAAAAACAAAAATTAAGAATCATTATATATACTCGAAATGAAGTAAAAAAAAAAGAAATTGTTTAATGTTGGAGCTTCTTACTCAATTCAATAAATTGAGATTCGTATAAAGCAATTTTTAATTGGAACAGATTAACAAGAAATTAAAATTTTAATAATATAATTAAGATTTTATTTTGATTTAATTATAAAATTAATAAATATTAATTTAGATTATTTTTGAGGCAATAAATGAATTATTCAGATCAAACTAGATCTAGCCGGAATGTAACAATCTTAATTAGATTTCACTTTGATTAGTGCATAAAATAATACTTAAATGCTTAGATATTTTCCAATAAAAAAAGGACTATTTGCTAGATATTTTTGAAAACCCTAAATCCTTTCCCCCAAGTCTCCCACATAGATCGGTCAAAAAGAAAGGGGGAGCCCTTTCATTTAGAATAGTAATAAAAGTTTGCTGATTTCAAAAAAAGGGCTACATTTATACCTTCATTTTACGTACCCATTTTTATTTCAAAGATTTAAATGAAAATTTTAACTTTTCTTTTATAAATTATAAGAAATTTATGAAATGTTATATAATATTTGAGTGTGTAAAATAAATGTATTATACCAATATTCTAACTTGTAATTACATAAAAGATTATAACACAAAGTAAATGAAGGTTTTTTTTGGGTCTCATTGTAGCAAATGAAGTTGAACAACTTTCAGAATCGAAGTTAAATTATAGTTTTGGTCTCTTTACTATGAAAAACGTTAAAATTTAATCTTGCTACTTTAATTTAATATACTTTTATTTCACTACTTTCTAATATTATTAGTTAACACAAAATAATTAGCGCTATTAAATTTTCTTATTAAAATAAAAATGTGATTTTTCCTTGGAAACATTGAACTTAATTTACTATTTAATCCTTGAGGTTTAATTAATTGATGTAATTTGATAATCCTATTATTATAGTGTCATTGGTTAGTCCAAAAAATTTGTGTGAAATTTTCTTAGAAACAGACTGTTTAATTATGATTTAGTCATTATACATAATTTAATTCCTCTGTTTTTTTAATGTCATTAGTTAATTCAAATAATTAACACTATTAACTATTTCGAGTTAAAACACCAAATTAATATTCTTTTCGGTGTAAATTATTAAAACTAAGCATGATATTTTTAAAATAAAGATATCAAATCATACCGAATTACAATATAATAATTAAATTTCAAAATTAAACATGACAAAAAAAACACAAATTAACCCTAAATGAAATCTATTTGGTTAAAAAACATTTGTCCCAAGAAGAAATGATTGTATGAAACTGTGATTCCACGTTATTTTTATCCATTTCTAATAGAAGTACAGCAAATCAGATTTTTACTCCTGATTTTTAAGTTTAAAAAAGAATAAAGATGACGTAGAATAACAAATTCATACAATCTATTCTCTTGTCCCAAGTACAAGATATAGTATAATAATATTACAAATAAAAAACAACAGGAATAAATAAAGCCAAAATGACTTTCTAAAAGGAGAAAGTTGGGGTGGGGAATATAGCAAAAATATCTCGTTGTCATTGCCATTGCCATTGCCAAATTTTATTTCTTGCTTTTTCACAACATCACTCAGCGTCCTAACCAACCGAAAGTAAAAGAAATGAGCGAAACAAAGAAATATATATATATTTATTTATATAAACAATTTTTTTATTATATCAAAGTTCCTATGGATTTAACCTAATGAGACCCATGTTCACATCTGTCTCTTGTTTCTCAACTCTTCCATGTCTTTTTTTCACCTGCAGTATTGAACTGTTTTTGGTCCATCCATGGCCTGAATCTGCAAATCAAAGCCCTAACTTTTTCCCTTTCTCTTGGGGTTTCTAAGCAAAGATGAATCCATATGAAAGAATTAAACAAGAGTTTCAAGGAACAAGCTCATCATCCTATCATGGTGATATACTGTCCATGGCTACCCCTCAACCAATAGAAGGACTCCATGAAGGAGGTCCTCCTCCGTTTCTCACAAAAACATATGATATCATTGATGATTCAGGCACCAATCACATCATTTCATGGAGTGGAGGTAACAACAGCTTCATTGTATGGGATCCCCAAGCATTTTCAATGATCCTTTTGCCTAGGTACTTCAAGCACAACAATTTCTCAAGCTTTGTAAGGCAACTCAATACCTATGTAAGTAAATCTTTTTGAAACTTTGGTTTTGTAATTTAGTTCCATACATAGAATAAGATCTTTCTTTTTCTTTTTATAGGGGTTTAGAAAAGTAGATCCAGATAGATGGGAGTTTGCTAATGAAAAATTCCTTAGAGGACAAAGGCATTTACTTAAAACCATTAGAAGAAGAAAAACACAACAAGTTCAAGCTTCGTATGGTGGTTTAGATCCTTGCGTTGAAGTTGGGAGGTTTGGGGTTGATGTAGATGTCGATAGGTTAAAGCGTGATAAACAGGTTTTAATGGCGGAATTGGTGAAACTAAGGCAACAACAACATAATACCAAGACATATTTACAAGTAATGGAAGAAAGGTTGAAGAAGACTGAGATGAAACAACAACAAATGATGAGTTTCTTAGCTAAAGCAATGCAGAATCCCAACTTTGTTCAACAATTAATACAACAAAAAGATAAAAGGAAAGAGCTTGAAGAAGCTATAACTAATAAAAGAAGGAGACGAATAGATAATCATAATCAAACGTTTGTTAAAGCTGAACCAGTTGAGAGCTTTGGTGGTGCATTTGAAGTTGTAGAGTTGGATGAAATTGCGATGGACTTGCAGGAAAAGCATGATGAAGAACATGGAAGCTGCTATGATAAAGGTAAAAGAATTGATGATGAAGGGTTTTGGAATGATTTATTGAATGATGATATGGAGGAAGAGATATCAGCTTTGCAAGCTAATGGGGTTGAAGATGAAGAAGGTATAGATGTTTTGGTTGAACAGCTTGGGTTCTTGGGCTCTAGTCCAAAGTAGAGCTTCTGCATTTGCAGAAATGGCGGTTTCTAACAGGTTTCCTTTCTGGCTTCAATGGCGGCCTTTGGGAGGGGCAAAACCAGGTAAAGCTTTTCTTTCCTTTTATTTGAGGTTTTCGGTCTGTTGAAATCTTAGAATTTAAAGCTTGTAGATTTACATATTAATAGAAAGAACATATTGGTAAAATTCATTGGTGGAGCTTGGGAGAAGAAGACTCTAGTAGATTACCATAAGTTTAAGTATAACTGTCTTTCATCCTAATTTCTTATTTCTACTTTGCTCTAGAATATGCAATTGAATACTTTTATTTTAATTTTACATAATTTAATAATATCATTAGTACTCAAAACAAGTTGGTATGCCTAATTTTCTTTCAAATAACTTTAAGCATCTGGCTCAAATGTAAATTTATTATTGATTGAATATAATGAACTACATATAAGCTTATAAATGTGCCAATAACACCTGTGCTTCTTTGCATCATCACTTTAATGAAACAATTAAATCAAACCCCAGACTAAAATTAGGTTTTCTACTTCCACATACTTGGTTAAATTCTTTTGGATTTTTAATGGCATCAATTTGTTTAGTTTAGGTAATAACTAATAAGATTAAAGACTTAATTTGATAATTTTGGATGTAAAGAAAATTTTACCTAATTTCATAGTTTTAAAGAATGTCTTTATAATAAAATAAAATTATTTTTAATAACTTCGAGGTCTTGCAATCAATCTTGTTATGAATTGTATTTATAATTGAATTCGGATAGAAGGCGAGTGCTTGATTAATTTGAAAAAAAAAAATTAATCACAATAATATACTTGTATTTAATTTGAATATTTTTATAAAAAAAAAATCTAAATGTACTAATCTTAATAAATGTATACCTTCGTTGGCAATTCTTTTAAGTCTGTATTTATTTTAGACAGGCATTAATCGAAATTTTATTGTATCAAATATATATTATGTTGATTATTGCTCTCTCAATAAGCATGAAATAATAAATTTACTTCCCTAAAATACTATTTTTCACTTACAAACTGACTACAATAAATACTAGTAATAATTAGGGGTAAGTTAAAAAAAATTTGAAGGTCAGAATTATGTTACACATTTTTATGGGAGTAAATATAGTGACATTTAACCGTTTCATAATATTTTTTTATGTGATTAAAGTATCAATTATGTTTATGTTTATTTTACGATCCATAAAAATTATTTTTTTTAAAATTTTGAGATTAGTAATTTCAACAATGTTATATCTAAAATTTAAACTTGAGTTTTGTAATACCTTTTATTGCAACATCCAAAATTTATTGGTTATGGTTGAATAATAGAAATGATAGTGAGAGATGAAAGATGTTAGTAAATTTGAGGAGTAATGATAATGGGCATGGGAGCTGCCATGGACGCATCGTGTGAGACTGTGAGTTGAAGCAGGCAGGCAAAGCGAGGGACCAGCAACTGAGCCATGCATGTGCAGTTAGATCTTTAAAAAAGGAAAACAAAGGGTTTGGGTAATTATATATAAAAGGGGCAAATGGCCCAGGGAAAAAGCTTAGATGATGAAGTGCAGGAAGCTTAAACAAGAAACTTGAAAATTTAGGCATGGTTGCCACCGCCTACAAGATTTGAGTTGGCTCACGTTTTAACACTTTTTTCTCTCTTGCCTGTTTAATGGATAGGATTCCACGTGCTTCTTGTCACTCTCTCTATCCCTTCCATTCATTGGGTCTTACATTTACTTCAACACTAATATTTAATCAAAATTGAATTCCTGACCATCTCTAAACTGCACATCCAGCACATATATATTTTTTATGAAGAAATTGGGTAACGAAGGAGATGTCTGTCGACCATTGAAATAAATATCAATAATGGTCCTTAATTATCTTTTATCTTTTCTCATTCAGTAATAAAAAGTTACAAAATAGTTGTTAGTATATGTCCTTAATTATGTTTTATCTTCTTTTAGAATTTGAGATTTAATTTAGATACTTTAAAACTTAAAAATTAAGTCTTCTTATTTTTCTAAATTAAAAATTTCAGTCTAATCATTAACATTATTAGTATATTTCGTAAAAAGTTATCGACTTAGCACGTAATTATCTTCATATGATGTGACTTATGATTGATAAATAAATAAATATGTCTAATTGTTGATAAATACGTGAACTTAAATTTACAAATTTTTGCATATAACTTATTGAATTGTTGATTTTTAATTGGCGATTTTCTAAATCTACAATTTAATAGCAAAAGTTAAACAATATCATTAAGTTGTACTAACTATTTGAGTATAAAAATCAATTTTTCATAAATTAAAATACAACAATTAAATTCTTAAATTTCATAAAATAGAGGAAATTATTCAAATTTAGACGATTATGCTTTCTAATAGTGTGAAGTTGGGTGGAAAACATTCCCAAAGATTTAACTTCTTTTCTTCACTTTCCTATTTGCTTCTTAAGATAGTTTTGTTCTAAAATCATAAAATCAATCTTATACAACTTTCTTTTTCAAGTTATTTATTGGAGCGAGCCCAATAATTAATTCTTCACATTCTATAGGCCCATTAAGAAGTAGATGTTGACCATGAGTTTTAATCCATACCTAAATTTACTAAAATAAATCACTCTCTTTATTGTTTTTATTTGGGAAAATTAATTAGTAAATTAAGATAAATTCAATTCTTAACATTTATATCTTTTGTCAATTTAGTCATTATTCTTTTTAATAGCTAAATTTGGTCTTAACTTTTTAAAATAGTCAAATTTAACCATCAACATCTTATAAAAAGTTGAATAGTTGTTTTTTTTTAACATAAATATTAAATTTTTAAACAATGCACTCTACATGACAATTCACTCACATGTATTTCATACCCTTTTTTTCTTTAATTTTTAGGAACTTTTTATATATTTTTCCTTGAATTTTTATTTTTATTTTTTGAATATTTTTGTATATTTAGTTAGAATTTCTATTAAAAAAAGATAATTTAATTATTTTTTTAAAGGTTAATGGTCAATTTTAACTAAAGAAAAAGAGAACCAAATTAACAAAAGTTATAAACATAAAAGACTAAATTTACCATTATTCCATAAAAAGTTACATTAACTTTGGGTGTGTGTATTCTTTATTCGATCAGTAGGATTCTAAAAATTCCACTCGTTATTCACCATTATTAAGAACTTCAAGTTTTACAATTTAATTAATAAAGTGACATATTTATTAAAATATTTGGTATATTGATATTGCATACTTTAATTGTATAAACATGATTAAAAACTTGTCACATTTTGGGGTGTAATTAAATTTACTCAAATTCAAATAAATAATAAACTCGAGTTTCGACCTGATTCAAAAATCAAAGTTCGTACTTGATTTGAACTCAATCAAATATCAAATTTTAAGCTCAAGTTCAGTCAAGATATAATTAATCTACTTAATATTAAACTTGATTAAATTTATTTATTTTTAAACTCGAATTAATTCATACTTAAACTCATTTAAACTCGTGAACTATTCAAATTGAATATTTATGATACTTGATGGATACTTAAAGCTGCTGGAATTATTATCAAAATTTGTCCAGAATTTTGAAACGTTAAAGAAGATGCTAAACAAAACCAAATGGCTTTCCTTATTAAAAAGGTAAAGAGTAGCCATCAAACAAGCATATGGAAGCACATCCGAAGACTTGAAGGGCCAATAGGGTTTTCATTGAAAGGCACTCACTCTCCCAATAGTGTGATGAAAACAACATGGCCAGCCTCAAAAGGATTATATATATTTTAAATTTCATATACCCACCACCGACACAAGCCCAACGCTCTGGTTTCAATCTTTTGAACTTATCCTTTCTTTTTCTTTTTCCTTTGTAATTATCCACAAAGCTTTGTCCTTCTCTAATTCCCTAAATCATTGATTAAACAACTTAAACATTTTTTTTAATTTAAAAACCCATCCCATTGGAGTGTTCGCTTTCAACAATAATACAATAATAAATGGAGTTTTTCTTCTTAATTTTGCAAGTAAAATATAAAAAAAAAACTATCTATTTTGATCGATTAATAATAATTTTTAAGAAATTGGCTCATGTACTACCAAAAATCTAAATATTATAAAAATGAATGAGATAATATTTTTCTAAATATATTTTTGTTATGTTAAAGGATGAATATATTATTTCGTTTGGTTTTAATGTTTAATTTGTTATTTAAATTTTTATTTTGTTTTAATTTAATATTTGAGTTTAGTTTTATTGTTACTTTCGGTGCTTGATTTTTTTTGTCTCAATTTGGTATCTGAGTTTGGTTTCAACGTTTTAGTACTTGAGTTTTTTTTATCTCAATTAAATTTTTAGGTTTTTTTTTACTAAAACATACGTGTCAAACATTCATTGAGCCACAAAATGTCGTTTAGTTCACTAATCAAATTAAAATTTAAAATAAAACTCAAATATCAAATTAAAAAACAGAACTCATATATTAAATAATATATTAATCTTATATTAAAATCAATCCATAGATCACTCAAAAAAAAACTCGATTAATTTGAATTGAAGAGCTAAAACTGTTTTCTATACAAACCATTGGTGGAGGGGATGACCACCAAGGACGAAGCTAAAATTTTGTATTGAGAGCTCAAACTAAAATTAAAGAAATAGGAGGTGAAACTAAAAAAAATTATACTAAAATGATCTAAATTAAATAAATAATTCTTTAGAAGAGTCAAAAAAATAAATTTCTCATCTAATCAAAATAATTAAAATTAAAGTCCAACTTCGCAAAGGCCCTATCCCGATAACAACAACAAAGTTTGAACTTTGATGTTAGCGATTGATTTAACCACTACTTTCTTATATTATCGATGATAATTTATGAGATTTGAACGATATTAAATTTTTTTGTAAAATATTTTTAATTTCAGAATTTTATATTTACATATAAACACATGTGTATATGCGTTATCAATAAACTGAAATACGAAATAAATTACAACAATATTTGCTTAAAAAAAAGAAATAAATTACAATAATATTAATACTTACTAATATTAAAACATAAAACGATGTGCTCTAACACGACCGAATACTTTTAGTCTCAAATTCAGAATACATTAGATTTTTCTATGGGCAAAAGAAAAAAAAAGGTTTTGGACCTTTCCACACGTTAGAATATTGAATTTAGTTTATAAAAATATATATTGATTCCTTTAAAACTCATAAATCTTAAAAGTCAACAAAACGAGTGGCATACCCTAATTGATGGCATGCCCAACTCTAACATCATCAAATTTATTAATTAACAATTAATACAGAATTTAAAGTGTTTTTCCTTAATATATAATTAAAAAATAAAAACGACTTTTGTTAATTTCAGAGCCTCGGAAATTTTGTTAATTTAAAAATATGAAACGCGTGTGGAGACGAGGATTGTAATTGGACCGTGATTTATTTATTTCATAATAATTATGAAAAATGACTTATATTTTCAATTAATAATTGTAATATAAAAGAATATATATATATAATGTATATCGTTAATTTCCAGGTGTGGTCTTGCCGACGAAGGAAAAACAGTTTGCAAAAGAAGCCTGTAGTTAATAAAGAAACTTCACCTTAAAAGATATCCAAAGACTAAATTGCCCTCCTCTATAATATTAGAATTACTATTTATATTTTAAATATTTCCCATTAAAAATTAAGTTTTAATTCTTAAATTGTAATATATATATATAGTATATTAAAATTCCCTCTCCAATAAAAATAAAATTTAACAATATAAAATGTTATCTAATGGTTGAATTTAAGATTAATGTTAACTGAAAATATCTTTTATTACATTGTCAACAATTTAACCAATTTCTTTTAGTGTGGAGTTGACAAACTTATTCAATTTTGAAAACTTAAGAAATTTATGTTAGGATTTGAAATTTATTTAATAAGTGATTTGAAATATATATAATTCATTTAAATTAAATTTAAACTACTGATTTGATGAATTGATTCTAATATTTATTTAAGTGTTAACTGAAAGTTGATATGTGTAAAATGACACATAAAGACATGATATATTTTATTGTTAAGTATTTATTTGTTTATAATACATTGCCTTTATTGGTTAAATTATTCAGATAGAACACTATTACCAATGAATTAAAACATCCATCATGGAAATTAATTAGTGATTTTTTTTGAAGTTTTAAATAAATAAATTTATTGAGTTCCTTACTTGCAAATATTAACTTTGTGGAAATTGATAAATGTTAATAGTGTATCAATATAATCGTAGACTATATTGTTAGTGATAATTATGTCATGTTCTTAGCATGTAAATTTATGTTACACTCTAAATAAATTTGTCAAGTAGCGCATTTCAATTAATATAAAGTTGCATAAAAAATTATTTTACACGAGTAAATTGGAAATAAATTAAGAGTACATAAATATTCAACGATGAATGGACTCAAATAAAAATTTATTGCGGCAATGTTGATTTTTGTAGATTCACAATCGAGTTTTTTTTGTTTTTAGATTTACTTTGGATTTTGGAGGTGGTGAAAGTGGAAATTAAATGAGATAATGGAGGCTACTGATATCTTGACACCCCTATTAGGTTTGAGAGCATGTGGTAAATGGAGTAATTTTTTAACAAATATGGTCAGATATGTCATTTCATATATCTCATTCCCAATTAGATGCTAAAAAAAGTTGCTTATCCTAACGTTTTTTATTTTGAAGATTTTAGCTCAACAAGCTTTTGTAAATATCCATTCACCAAACACTACAATCAAAGGGTTTAACTAACTAATCCTCAATTTGTGCCAAAATCAACTAAAAAAAGGCCCAAAACACTGTTTACCAAACATCTCCAATAAAAATTTAAAAATTAAAAAAAATTAATTTTAAAAATTAAAACCATTAAAATTATTAAAAAATATAAAAGTATATATATTTTCATAATTTTTTATTTTTGTTAAAAAAAATTAATGTTTTCATGTCATCTTCACATTAATCCATGTGTATGCCATATCAAGAAATTAATAAATGTTAACTTTTCATCTATTTTGAGGTGATTTGATAAAAGATTATAAATTTAAAAATTAAAAAAAATGAAAACTTAGATGAATGGTGAAAATAATTTTTTATTATAGGGGAATAAAAAAAAATCATTACACCATAAATGTCAATTGGAAAGTTCAACATAAGTACTATGCAGTTGTATCAATACAATCATAAATAAAACAAATTCAAGCAATTATAATTAAAATTAATTTAGTACAAAGCACAATTTAATTAAAAAGTAAAAATATATTTGTACAAAATCAACATATAATAAAATTGAATCTAAAATAAATCTGAAAAAATATTACATGATATTTATGCACAAAGAAACTTGATTTAGAGTGTGTTTAATAAACTAAAAAAATTAAGTGTTGAAAAATTGAATACTAAATTTAATAGGTGTTGATTTCATATTAGAAAATTGTTTGGTAAATTAGTAAATATAAGTACGGAATATGATTATGTTGTTTGATAAAAGTAAATATTGATATTTAAAACAATATTTATTTCTTAATTTTAATCTTATAAATATAATATTTTATATTATTTTGGATAAATTTGGATAAAATAAATATATTAAATTGAATATCTCTTATTTAAAAAATGACAATTTATTTCATTTTTAATAAAATAAAACAACTTAATATTTTCTACATTAAGTGATAAATAGCTATCTATTTATTTATTTTATTCAACATGTTTTTCTAATTTTTTATTAAATAAAAAATTTCAATAATTTATCAAACACCTTAACATTTGTCAGGATGTAATTGGCAGTCAACACAAGTATTAAATTCATATATAGAATTAAAAATTTCAATAAAAATATATAAAAAAATCAATACAAATATATAAAAATCAAACTCAATAAATTAATCCTAATATAGTAAAATTCTCTAACTATTATTAAACTACAAAGCTGTAACTCAAACAAAAGAAGGAGGGCAATTCCGTAAATAACAATGATCACATCATCGTCTTAAAAAAAACTAATTTCTTAATAAAAACAAAACAAAAAAACAAAATTAAAAGAACCCTCGATTTATCCCTCTATTTCTCTCTCTACCTCTTCAAAACCTTCCTCTCTAAGCTCCCTCTTCCCTTTTTTTTAATTATTTTTTTCAATTGAAAATTTTCATTTCCATTTTGAAATTTCGGAACCAGATCTCTCTTTATCTTTGCAATGCCAATTGCTTCCGAGTCTGAGATCCCTTAACTCGCGTCCTCTTCCTCCTTCTGAAATCAAATCCGGTTTTGTTTCCTTTTCGACTCACTGAGTTAAACCGCCAATCTCTGGCTTTGTATTTTTGTTTTTATACGACGGTAACCGAAGAATGGGAGCGGTGCCTTCGACGCCGCGCCATACAAGCACCACCGCCGAAACGGCGGAGTATCTAATCGGCACCTTCGTCGGCGAGAAATCGTTTCCTTTGGCGTCCGATTTCTGGCAGAAGCTTCTGGAGCTTCCTCTTACACTTCGCTGGTCCTCTTACCGTGTTCAACAAGCTTGCGAGCTCTTCGGTGAGTGCTTTCTCTCCAAATTAATTTCGTAAAACATTTTGATAATTGTTTTCTTTGGAATAATTAGTTGTGTAATTTAGTGCTCAATTTTTTATAATTCACAAAATGCAACTGTTTTTTCGCATTATTTGTTAATAGAATTTATTGTTGTTTTGAAAATGATAGCAATCTTATTGTAGGAATACAATGCTTAGCTAATGATAAAGTTCCGATTGCTTCTACAGTTTTACTACCTCTGTTATTTGATTGGCTTACTTTTCTGGACCGAATTGGAGTGCTGTTGTAGTGATAATATTGTAAAATGTTTGGATACGCGATGATTTGAGCTTCTGCTTTGTGATCTAAAACTAAATGATCTGAAAATATCTCAACGGGTGGAAGATATTTGTTTGTTATTGATACTTTACTTTTACCAAGTTGAGGGCAGCTATTATGAAAACTATACAGAACTTCCAAACTTACCAAAAACGGAGCTAAGTGAATTTTATTAATCAATCTCTAAATTCAATGCTTAAGTTGTGAGAGGCATTTTCTGAATTAATAACTCTTTGCAACTTTATTTTAAATTCTACCACTATTAGTGGACCTTCGTTTGTTTTGTTACAAATATTCACAATCATGCTGACTTTGTTTCTTTGTGCTGGATCCTTCATGTACAGCACAAAACAACCACCACACCAGGCACCTTGCGAAGATTTTGATTCACCTTTCATGGTGTTTACAAGAGGCAGTTCGAACTTCTGGTGCTCCATCTGTGGTCTATTTGAAGGCCATTAATGCGGTGTACTTTTCATCTGTTTTTTTGAAGTATATTATTGAGAATTCACAGAGTGACAATATCGAGGAGTTATGTTTGTCTCTTCTTGAAAATGAACCGGTGCCTAAAGATTTCATGACTGGTAAATCCATAACTATTTGGCTCTTATCATTATTTGCGCTCAAGTTTTGAAATTAAAGTTTGTAAATGAGTATCTTGCAAGTTGTTATTTTACTGATAAATTGCATCTGACCTGATTTTTATTTCTATTGTGCAGATCAAAGGAGTGAAAATCTTTTAATGCATAATGTGCTTACCTTCCTTGGTTCAATAGATGTAAGGTACACCATGGCTTAATAGTGCATTTTTTACATTGGCATTTCTACTTAATTTTCTCCTAATATTACATTATTTTCCTCGCAAGTCCTACGACATCCCTTCTACACCAGGAGTTGCTTAACTTCATGCTTATTGTGATGTCTACTCAACTTCTTTCTGGACCAACCCCAGGGCCGAAAGATGTAAACCCTTTTCTTGATGCTGCAATGTCTCAGGTTATAAGTTAAAACCTTAGCTTGATTTTCTGCTCCAACAATATCCAGTTTTCTTACTCATTCTTTGCTTGACAGGAAAGTTTGCTGGTCAGTTCAGTGGTTCGCAGATTGCTTCTCAATTATATAATGCGATCTCGTCTTCCTTCTAGTACTGCTGCTTCTTATTCTATTTTTTCCGAGGAAAATCAACCTGGTGTTTTACAAAGAGTTGGTTCTGCTGCTGGTATGGTCTTTTCCTTGATGCTCTTATTAATTAGTCCTAATCTGTGCTCATTGCTGTAGGAACTTTTCCTGGAATATGTTTATAATAACGTGTATGCTATGCTTGCAGCAAACTTTGTATTGTTGCCATTCAATTATTTGGTCAATTCAAATAGTGAAGGCTCTAGAAATCAACTGGCAGATTGCAGTCTCCATGTGCTACTCGTTCTTATTCATTACCATAAATGTGTTGTAAGTGATGAGTCTATAACAGATAGAAGTGATGACAGTGCCTCTACAGATCCTGTTTCTAAAGTAAATACATACTTTACTGTCAACCCTTACAGCAAGGCCTTAGAAAATGCAAGGGACATCGAATGTGAGAACTCCTTACGGTTTCCTTTTGGGTTACTAGCATTTTTTCTATATAGTTTTCTCTTCCTATTTTTTCATGCATGTCATTATGATGGCATATTAGACGGTATTGGTGAATGTGTAAGAATTCTGCTTGCAGTTGATCGTGCCGATATTGAGGGGAATACACAAAATGGACCAGCTGTGAGATTACCTTTTGCATCCCTATTTGATACCCTTGGCATGTAAGTGTCTTTCTATTCTATTATCAATATGTGAATGAGTAAAATTACTTCTATGAGATTATTAAAGATTGCTTTTTGTGGATTATGATGTATTCATAGTGGGCAAATCTGGGTAATAAGTTTGTATGACTGCTTTATTACTGTTAGTTTTTGCTAACATTTTGCCAAAAATGGGTTCTATTCCTTGGTAATTGCTGTTGGCTTTCTTTTCCCCATTTTTCTTTTGTTTCTTAATTGATTTTGTTTAAAACTGTTCTATAAAGAAAATTTGACTTAAGTTTAGACTTCTATTTTATGGAGCATCTGTCCTTCGCATAGCTGAGAACTTTGATTGACACAAATGCTTTTCCCCTTTTTGCTATATTCGGAATCAATATTCCATCTCTCATGGCTTCTCTCTCATTCTTGTTTAGTAATTCGTAATGGTTCCCATCCGCAGGTGCTTGGCTGATGAGACTGCTGTCCTTTTACTTTACTCATTGGTGCAAGGGAACTCTGACTTTTTGGAGTATGTACTAGTGCGAACAGATTTGGATACATTGGTAAGAAGCTCTAACTTCCATTATCTGCATTTCATATATAATCCTCAGGAATTCCATTTGCAAAATTACTTTCTGATTTTTTGAAGCAAGATGCGAATTGTATGTGGTGTCTTGTTAACGTATTTAAAAGTTTTCTTGGCCTCCTGCCCATCCCCTTTTCACCAGAAAGAGAGAGCTTGAACATTTCTATATGAGATGTTCAAGTCATACACATTGCATCTTGTTTTGCTTGATCTTGCCTATAATTTTTTTAATCGTTCATTGTAATTCTTCAGTATGTTTACACTTTACATGGCATAAACAACTCTGCCTGTTTATATCGTACGTCGCATATGGTTTTAATCTGTGTTTGTATGATGAATATCAACAGTTGATGCCCATCTTGGAAACACTATACAGTGCTTCGAGGAGGACATCAAATCAAATATACATGTTGCTGATTATACTCCTCATACTTAGTCAAGACTCTTCATTCAACGCTAGCATTCACAAGATGGTAAGCATCTCTTTCGTTTGTCAGCTTTTGACTTTGATGAATGAGTAGTGCCTTGATGTCTTATTCATACGGACAGATACTGCCTGGTGTTCCATGGTATAAAGAGCATCTCCTTCATCAGACATCACTTGGTTCCCTGATGGTCATAATTTTGATAAGGACTGTCCAGTATAACTTGTCAAAGTTGCGGGTATGGCTCTGAATGTCTTAGATTCTTACCACACCGTGTTATGCTTATTGAAGTAGTAGGCTCCAGGAGAATATTGTTAAATGGCTGAAATTCTCTCTTCATATGTTAGTTTTGAACTTTAGGACAGTAATATATGATTGTGTGGGTTCTACACCTGTTAATATCATATTATTTGGGAGTTGATTCTTTTTTCTTTAATGAATGAACAGGATGTCTATCTTCATACTACTTGTCTAGCAACTTTGGCAAATATGGCACCTCATGTCCACCGTTTGAGTGCATATGCTTCCCAGAGACTTGTCAGCCTCTTCTATATGCTTTCACGCAAGTAAGTCATCTATGTTTAGACCGCTTTTTTCTTCACCATAATATTCCTTTAGTGATTGTTACCTCTGTTACAGACCCTTCAATCTACTTGAAACTGAAAGTACCATTTCCCAACACCTATGTTTGATGCATATCAGGACATGGTTATAGAATCCTCCAAGGACCCTCCAAATGTATGGAAAAACTTAGAAAAATTGAACATTACCCATGTTGGATTCAAACCCGAGTCTGAGTAACAAAGATTCTTGTATATTTTGCTATCTTGGCACTCTTTTCCTAACTTTTATTGTAAATTTGTTGGAGTTCAGGTACAACAAATTGGTAGAGCTAAGGGACGATAAACTGCAAACCAAAGCCATCTCAACAGGGGATGGCCTTGTAGAAGATATGGTATCTGTCCTGGTTTTGGCATGTGATATAGCCCTTTGTAAAAACTTTGCTCTGTGTATCCTAAAATAATATCTCTTCCCCTTGTTGCAGTCAGCAGAATTGCAAATTTATACGGACTTTTTGAGAATTGTCCTTGAAATATTAAATGCGATTTTGACATATGCACTGCCACGGAATCCTGAGGTACATCTTTTATTGAAGTTATTCAAGATAATCTTTGGCTGCGTTCCATCCCATCAACACTTACGGACATGTGCGTTTGTGCAGGTTGTCTATGCCATTATGCACAGACAGGAAGTTTTTCAGCCATTCAAGAGCCATCCTCGCTTTGCTGAGCTGCTTGAGAATATTTATAATGTATGCTCTGAGTTTATTTGATGAAACGCATTATTTAATCTTCCATTTCTTTGTCCTATTTTCTTCTTTATTTCTCCTTGCTTTTCGATTGTTTTGATCTCTTTGGCTTTTATAGGTATTAGATTTTTTCAACAGTCGTATGGATGCCCAAAGAATGGATGGTGAATGGTCTGTAGAAAAAGTCCTCCTGTTCATAATTAATAGTTGTCGATCTTGGCGCGGTGAAGGGATGAAGGTAAAAATTATCCGACTGGATATAATCATTGTGTTATCTAGTATGGTTGCTTCCATTTCAATGCATTTCAGTTCTATTTGAACAGATGTTCACTCAGTTGCACTTCTCGTATGAACAAGAGAGTCATCCCGAGGAGTTCTTTATTCCATATGTTTGGCAACTTGTCCTATCCCGCTGGTAATAATCTGAACCTTAGAAAAAGTATAACCAGAAACGTGGGAGGGAGAAAAAATTCTGATCTTCACACTATTAGTGATTGCTATGTTTAATAATTTGTATTATTGAAACGACTGAATGGGACTCACTTTAAACAATGTTTTAAGTTTGTACCGTAATAATTTTTGCTGTATCTCTAATCCATATTCTGCCCCTTTTTCTTTTCAGTGGATTCAGTTTTAACGCAGATGCTATAACTTTGTTCCCCGTCGGTATGCATGCCAATGTAAGTTTATGATTCGTTTTAAGCTTTGGTTAGTTAATTATGCGATGCCTTAAGAGTTCTCTTCATATGATTCTTTCAACTTGCATTGAACGTTTAAACCTTTCGTTCTACTATTTTGCAGAAAGAAATTTACTATGATGAAATGAATACGAACCAAAACGGGGAGTTGAATGAACAAAGGGTTCTGTTTGATCCGTAAAAAGAAAAGAAAAAAAAGGCATTTTATACCATTAGCTTGTGCTTATGCATGTACGTTTGTGGTGTATTCTGTAAATACATAAAAAAATGATAAAAATAGCAGAAAATGTATTCTTGTTAATTCTTTTCTGTTTATATATGTTTGAAACACTGTAGAGGGGCCTTTTTTGAAGTAGATTAATATTTAAAATCCTTTGTATGAAATAAAAGAGAGGATTTGATGATTCCTTTCCTTTTTCACTAATATTAGTTCAGCCTCCAGTTTTTTCAAGGAGCATGAATTTGATACATTAATATCTCATAAAGTTTACAATTTTTATATTTCCGAAATTTTCTAGGAAAATCTGTGTTAAAAATTGAAAAAAATTTCCCCACCTGACTTTGTTATTGGATTTTTACTTTATTAATAAGTTCTTTTCCAAATATGTGAGTATAAATTTTTAAGATTAATTGTAAACATCTATTGAGGAAATAATTAAATATTAGACATTTTAACTATTTATATCTGCTTTTACAGATTTCTGACGAAATTTTTTTTCGAGTATAATATGAAAACCTTGCCAATGATTCTTTGGTATAATGGTAATTTTTTTATTTTTTAAACACAAATCTGTATAAATTTAATATATTTTTATTGTGGTGAGTTATCTTCTGTTATTTGGATGTCAGTTTTAATTTAATTCACTCTGCAAAATTACATGACTTAAGCTTGATAAAATCGTTCACATATTGAGATCAACAACGTACAAAAAGCGAAACCAACCAGAACCTACACTAGGGTTCCGCCCTTTACATATTCGGTGAAAGCCAAGGCAACAAGTCCCAACATGGCGAACCTCCCGTTCCACAGCTCAGCATCCGAGCTCATGAACTGACCGGACCTTGATTCCACCGTCTCACCTCTAAACAACGGTATCAAAGATGCAAGCGATAACACAATACTAGTCCCAACGAACAACGGGATCCCACCGTTGGATATTTGGGTCAACACATCTTGACCATTGGATAACTCCATTGCCAGCGCTGCCACAAACCCAACCATCGCCAACCTGCCGTTGATCCTCTCCGGTGCAGGCCCACTAAAGGCAAACACATCGGAGAATTTCGTGCTCACTTTGGGTGATATCCGTGGAGGGCTCTGCTTAGGTTCCGGCGTTCTTGCTGCTGGCATTGGCTCCTTTTGATCACCGTCCTGCAAGTGCAAAAAATCGAATCACTTAAAACTAAAAACCTGTTTAAAATCAAACCCTGAATGTCAAATAGCAAAACAGGAACTTATGAACTTACCTCTGCCAAACAGCGAACTTGAAGATTGAGTTTCCTTTGAAAACGAGGCATGGGTTTCACGTTATAAAACTGAACCATTTGTCTCTTACTAGCAAGGCCAGTCATGGGACTTGCTAAAAGGAGGGATTGCATTTGCATGGCACTTGATGATGCGGCCATTTTCTTCAATTTATGGATAGATATGTGGAAGTGGAAACTAAGGAAGAACCCAAGAGATTATTTTGTTCTTCAAAATCTGAAGTAAAGGCTTAATGAAGCGAAAGTAGTAGTGAATAATGCACTTGATTGCTGATTGTGAGTAAAGTAGTGAAAGTGTTTTGCTATAAATAGCGTAGGATAGGTGAAGGGGGTTGTGGATATTTAAGGGTCCACGTCGCTCTGTATCTAATACTCGAAAGTGAGTGAGTCACGTGGGATTGTTTGTCCCCACATGATGAGTTTGGTGACGTGGGCTCTTTTATTACCGGAAAATGGTTGTTGGTTCCGTAGACAGCCGGACCTTTTGGTCTGACGTGGCCTCTTCTCGATACTAGGAAGAACTTTCTAGACTCTTAGCGTAGGACGTGGTCTCTTTCTATGCGTTGTTTTTTTGGGTGAATTACATTCAAGGTCATTAAACTATTAGTAAGTTTATTTTTGATTATTTAACATCAAAAATTATAAAATGGTTATTAAATTATCCGAAAGTTTTCATTTAAGTCATTAGAAATTAAAATCGTTGCTGTATGACCTTCTTTATTTGTACAATTTGTAGCAATCGAGAGCATTATTTTCATAATTGGACTGAATCGACTGGTTGGATCAAGAATCGATTGAGGTAACGATCTGAAATAAGGAGTCAGACTGGTTGACCCGTGAACTAATTTGACTAGTTAAATCGACCAGTCGGATTGGTTGAACCGACCAATTGAATTGCTTAAACTAATTTTCTTTGTTTTAAAATATTTTTTAAATAATTTATTCATTCAAACCAGACGAATCAGTCAAACTGAGAATCGATGGTTTGACTAGTTCAAACATTGGTCTGGTTTTAAAAACTTCGATAAAAAAATCTCCTTTCTCTTTTCTTATACAATTTAGTTTTCTTTCATAAAAAAACTTTGAAGGTAATGAATTTGCAAACCAAAATCCAAAAAGCTTTTTTCTCCAATCTCCAAGACAGATCTTTAAATGGATCTGAGGTATGTTTTTTTACTCACTAATGGGTATTGATCTACTGTACCAATCGTTGAATCATTGCTTGGAGTTCACTAGTTAGACTTTAAAAAAAAACTTAGTTGCCCAGTGACTTAAATAAAAACTTTTGAATAAATCAGTGATTATTTGTAACTTTTTAAAATTGAGTGACCAAAATATTAATTTATTAATACATTAGTGACCTTGAGTGCAATTTACATTTTTTTTATAGTGATTACTTTTGTAGTTATTTGAATATTATGATCATATTACATTTATATTTGCAAATAATTAAAAAAACATTTTCAATACACAATTAAAAAGATACATATTTGGGAATAACATTTTGTTGGGCCTTGATTTTGAGAGTTTTACGGATATTATGGTCTTTGCGGTACTTCCTAGAGAGACTAATCGTATAACAGATGCTTTAGTGAAAATAGCTCTATCAAGTGATAAATTATTGCATATGTTCGAGGAACCCTTGATGGAGATTAAGGAGTTTTTGAAAGAAGCTTCTTCTTTGAATAAATCATTTATGAATATTTAGATGTAATCCTTTCTTCTATTTACCAAAAAAAAGAAAATCATAAAATACTAATTGAATTAATTAAACATAGCTTGCTAATTGAGAATTATTTTATCATATTACCAGTATTTAAGCAATAAATAAGAGTTAATATTTAATGCAATCACAATATATAGTTTTATATATTTTTAGGGAATTAAAAATGAAGTTAGGTGAATTTAATTTTAAAATTTGGAGTAATTTATCATCATTTGATTGGCAAAATGATACATAAATTTATACACCAATACATAAATATAAATTTTATTAAATATTTAGAAAATAGTGAAAGTTCTTCGCAGATTTCTATATTATAATATCCTTACTAAATTAACCTTTATACTATTAAATGAATCAATTTAATCTTTATACTATAAAAAAATTAAATAAAATCATAGTTTAAAAAAGTTAATATTTATTATTAACAAAACCAATATTTTTAAAGCTATTATATTTTTGCAAATAAAATATTTTATTTGAAATTGAACTATAAATAAAATCTCAGTGAAACACCATTAAAGGGGTATAAGGATTAATTTGATTCTTTGAAAGGCTATTAAATAGTATAAAGACTAATTTAATTTTTTAAAATAGTTTAGAGACTAAATCCATTCATTTAAAAGTTTAAACACTAATTTGATCATATAGCAATAACAGAAGGACCTATTTTACCTTTAGAAAAGGGCACCACCCTTGAGATATTCATGGAATGCCATAAAAACAAGGCCCAACATTGCAAACCTCCCATTCCATAGCTCAGCATCAGAGGTGTAAATCCCAACTGAACTGCACTCAATTCTCATCCCTTTCAACAATGGGATCCACGATGCCATTGCTATCACCATACTGCTTCTCACCATCCATCGAATCCCACCGTCTGATGTGATCTGGGTAAGTAGATCCTGGCCCCTGCTTAACTCTACCGCCGTGGCTGCCACGAACCCAATCATCGCCAACCGCCCATTGATCCTCTCTGCCACTGCTCCACTAAATAACGCATCAGACAATTTCAAGCTCTCGAAATGCCCCTCATCTTCATCATCCTGAAAAGTACAAAACCTGGGTTTAAGAAATGTCCAGCGTTATAGCTAGGGAACTAAGCAAAAAAAGTACCATAAACTTACCTCCGCCAAGCAGCAGATGCAAACATTGGGTCTCTTCGGCACATATTTTACACCAAAAAACTGAAAAATCCTACTTCTGTTAGTGAGTCCAGGTCTCACAGGACTTTCCACAAACAGTTGGACGGCTACTAGTGATGCAACCATTTTTCTTGCTTTCAAAAACCTCTATTACTTTTTTTCCTGAAAATGAAACTGATTGATCATCAACATAGCATATAAAGCCAAGAACTTTGATGCAATTACAAAACCCAATAAAATTCAATGCAATTTACTACAATTAGCTCATTGCATTGACGTAAGAAGGTAAAGTTTGGTATTAATTTTGAAATGTAGAGAGAAAAAATGGTGGTGGTAAATTTGGGTCCACGTCATTTTCATATCTAACTTTCAAAAGTGATTGGTAAATTATGTATTGGGCACAAGTTTCATATTTATAGTTTGTGTTTAGCTCGACATGAGTGATTTTCACGTTTATAAAATATTATTTTTTTAAAATATAAAAGAATTAAATATATTATATTGTAATGTAGGTGTTAAAAACTATGTTAAAATCTTAATAAAAAAGATTCGAGCAACATTCAACTTAAACAACTATATATGGTATTAGTATTATGTATAAGATATTTCAACCCGAGCAATGAATATCTTTAGATGTATGTGGTGGTGTAAGGCAATTATGGTAAATGTTTATTAAATTTCATTCCGCTTGACTTTTAAAATTAAATTCTGCTATTAGTCTTTTGCAAAAATTACAGATTTAGTCCTTGTAGATTAATTCGATCAATTTAAGTCATTGTACTTTTCAATTTGGTAAATTTTAATCCTTATACTTTTTAAATTTTGAAATTTTAGTCCTAACCCAAACAATAACAGTTAAATTCAATTACTAGTTCTGAATTATGCGTACAATTGTATATTTGGTCCATATTCTACAATTAGATTATTCTAAGACCTTGTACTTTTCAAATTTTGAATTTTCAATCTTTACTTAAATGATAGTTGTTAATCCATTAATTAAGTTTTTAGTGGGTAATGTGTGGAAATAACGCATGATAATATGTTTGGCATATCAAGTTTTAGCAATGGTAGAACTTAATGAATTTAACAGTTATTTTTTGGTAATGACTAAAACTTAAAAATTACAAGTATTAAAAATAATCAAATTGAAGTACAATGATTTAATCAACAATGTTCGTAAAGTACAGTGACTAATAGCATAATTTAACCCAAAATAAATGAAGAAGTGCAGTGTGGAGTAATATAAAGCATTTATAATCTGGAAAAGTATAACAAGTTTTGGCACAACTGTAAAATATATTGCAAACTCAATTTCAAATCATGGAAATAATATTATTGGATGGAACAATCATGAATCCCGAAAAGATTAGTATTCATAGATCGTCACAGGCTTTTCGATTCTAGCAATTTAGCTTTACATTTACAATCACTTTTTGGGGTATTTGCAAACTTATAGGAATATTCAGCAAAAACATCATATTCTCTTTCACCATTCACTTCTTCAATTGGCACTGCATCACACATTTCTTTCAAATCATCTTTCGTCAGCTTCAATGTCAAGGACCCAATGTTGCTTTCAAGGTTTTTAATCTTTGTTGTAGCTGTAAATTTCAATTCCAAATAAAAAAAATAAAAATAATCATATACCCGGACTGGTGCATATTCGGATAAAGATATGGGGATATAACCCTCGAAAAAAAACTTCAACTGCATAGAGAAATTCTAAAATATACCAGGGATTGGAATTATGTCTTCCCCTTGATGGAACACCCATGCTAGAGCTAGCTGAGCAGGGGTGCATTTATGCTTCTTTGCCAAGTTTTCTAAACGAGCATAAACGAGCTTGTTCTTCTCTAAATTATCCCCTGAGAATCTCGGATGCATTTTCTGTGACAAGCAAACATTGAATACTAATCAAAAAGGGAGATTTTCATACCAGAGATGTATATAAGATGCATAGGTTTTGATCATAAAAATGGGAATTAAATCATTTAAAAAAAAACACTAATGGATTTGATGTACCAAAATACTTTCACTAGGCAAGCTCTCCACACTTGCTTTCCCACCAAAGAAACCTCGTCCAAGCGGACTATACGCTACTATCCCGATACCAAGCTCTCTGAGGAAGATACAAAAACAGTTGGAAAGACTCGGAAGTGAGTGTCAGACGTAGGTATTATCCTACACGAATATGCTTGATTTTAAGGAAAACAAAAAGTATGGGTACCGACTAACAAACCTGCAGACCGGAATTATATCATCTTCGATCTCACGAGACCAGAGGGAATACTCCATTTCCAAGGCTGATATAGGATGAACAGCATGAGCTCTTCTAAGGGTATCAACACTAGGTTCAGATAGACCAATATATTTTATCTTTCCCTCTTCTACAAGCTTCTTCAATTCCCCCATCTGTTTTTGCCAATGTTTGATGCATTAAAAAATGTTATCAATTTTAATAATATCTATCGAGAAAATAGGTGTTTTTTGAGATGATATATATGCTTACAGTTTCCTCTATGGTGACCGAAGTATCGACACGATGCTGGTAGTAAAGATCGATATAGTCCACACCGAGTCGGTTAAGGCTAGCTTCACAGCATTTTCGAACATATTCACGGGTCCCTTTCACCTCAAAGTTAAATCCTTCTAATCTACGGATCCCGAACTTTGTTGCTAATTGCACTTTATCCCGCGGAAGCTGCTTCAAAGCCTGCGAAACAGGACATATATATATGCATGTATCGACATGTGTTTATGAATCAAGACGAGCTCTTATCTAACTGAATATTGACACATACAATGGCTGAAACCACAAAATAGCGACCGTATTGCAACCATACATACCTTCCCGACCATGATCTCGTTATCGTAAAGTTCGCCGTAAAGGTCAGATGTGTCAAAGAATGTGATGCCCTTAGAAAAAGCTTCCTTTAAAACAAAACACCCTTCTTCATGGGAGAGAGGAGCATTGTACATACCAGAGAGTGCTCCACAACCAAACCCCAATTTAGAGACCTGAAAATATACACACACATATAGAGAGAGATGAATCTATATTACTCGAACTCTTGATTTTTCTAAAGTATTCGTATTCGACCACCACATGTTCAAATAAACATATACCAACACACATATCCTTTTGACACTCACTCGAGTCTAAATAACATTGAAGTGAATATATGCAAAATAGTAAATTAACCCAAAACTTGAATCAATTAAAAAATCGAGACTTGAAAATTTTCTTGTTGGCCAGAAAGCCAAATCCATTTCTTACCCTTGTTTCCAGATGCTAAAAAGCATTCAAATAAGTTCAAATCCTAAATTGGTTTCATATAATAAATTTTAAGCAATATTATCTAAGAAATTTGGGGTTTGAATCCCATATTGCAGCATCCATTGCAAGAACAAAAAAACAATCAAAATGCCAAATAATATATTATCATATCATAAATCCCTATTTTTAATATAATATGAAGAAAACCCATTTTGGCTTACCTCCAATCCTTGAGTACCCAGCTTCACCCTTGGAACTTGAACTTGGGTTTCCTTCTCCATTTCTTTTTTCTGAAGCTGAGTTTTGTTGAAAATGGAGTTTCACAATCCTAGCCACTTAAAAAATGAAAATATCGTATATTATATAACAAAATATTGATATATAGTCCCTTACCAACCTTTTTCTTTTACTTTTGCATCCACCAACCATTGTAGGACCTGTTCAAAACGTTGACTCACCACTGCATTTGTGATTTGAACAAGGATGCATCAACTCATTATTTTGGTGAACATTTTTACCCCATGATAATGCTTCCTGCAATTGGAGAAGAAGGGCAGCAAATTTCTTGTGCTTATTGCTATATATATATATTCATATTGGAGCACAAAATCTTTTAAAGTACCCAAAAGCAAACAAGAAATCAACAAAAGTTATCATCAAGCAGCTAATCAATCAAAATGGAGAAACAAATAGTAGAGTTTTGGTAATCATATATAAAAAGGTAGAGAATCAAATCAATTCATATCATAAAAAAGGATAATAACAGGAAGAATTCCTAATCATCTTTATCTCCAATGCGATTCATGTAGTTTTAAAATTGTTCAATGGAGTACTAAAAGTTCCATTCCATTTTATTCTTCGTTTATCGATCACTAACCTCTTGTTTGAAGCATTGTGTTGTTACTTTAAGATTCAGCGTAAGGTTCGTATTTATAATACTTGAATTTATTAGTTTAAAATTTTGAAATAAAATAGAAAAAATAAAGGAGTTGTGATGATTATAATTGTAATACTTTAATGGAGCTTTAAGCATGGAATATAGAAAAAAGTTGTCACAATTATAGTCTATAATTATTAGTTTAAAAATTATTGACATGAATAAAAAGTTGTGCACGCACAATAAAATTATTATTTGAATATGATTCTGAATATCTTGTTTTGAATAATGTTATTTTGTACTAATTACAAAATTATATTTTATGTTGAATATGTAAAAATGTTTTAATTATATTCAATAAATTTTTATATTAGTATATTTTAATCATATTTAAAATTTTAAATGAAAAATATTATTTTATACTAATTATTATAATTAAAAATATACTATTTATAAAATTAATTAAATATTAAATACATCAAATCACAGATTAGAAGCTAGTAACTAAAAAGTTAAACAATAATAAAAGATAAATCACCAATTATAACCCTACGACCCTAATTTGTAAAAGACTAGTAAATATGAAATTACATAAATAATCTAAACAAGCATATAAGAGATTAGAAATTTATAATCAAATTCAACAGCATCAAAATTTTGTAGGACTTTTTGTAAAAATATATTCAAATAATATAATTTATTTTAATTATAAAAAAATTAAAATATATTTAAATAATATATCTTATTTTAATTATAAAAAATATTTTTATAATTTTTTTATCCGACTTTATACCCAACTAATTAGTGAGGCAAATTTAGTCAAAGACCTAAATAATAAAAAATAGATAATCAAGGTATCAAACCCATAAATATATGAACCGGCGTCGTATAAAGTAACGAGAAACGGTGCCGTTAACACTATAAATGCAGTGATAAACTGAGGCAGTCGTGGGATGCTCAAATTCTATATCATACACCAGAGTTTTTGACTTCTTTGCACAACTGTTAGAAATCAAATCAAAAGAGAGAAAAAAGAAATCCCCAAATCTGAACCCTAAAAGATGGCGAAGATATGGGGAAAGATGTGGGCTTTGATGGGTTTGCTTCTTTTTAATTCGGTGTGTAATGTTTCCTCCCTTTCGGTGAATGTAAACAACATCGAATGTGTGTACGAATATGTGCTTTACGAAGGAGACACGATTTCCGGCAACTTTGTCGTCGTTGACCATGATATTTTCTGGGGTTCCGACCACCCTGGCATTGATTTCACTGTAAGTTTATTTTCCGATCTCTAAACTTGATGGGTTGTCTTTTTTGGATGAAATTTGTGTTAATTTTATATCTGCGTATTGAATTTTGTTTGTAAAGGTCGGGTTTTTATGGCTATGTTTCAATTGTTTTGATTCCTGGGTATTGGTTTCCTTTGACTGAAGGTTGATTTTTAATGATATTTTCTCTCTTTTATTTCACTTTTCTTTTAATGTTTGATTCAATTGACTTAAGATTTAATTTTTAATGATATTTGATATCTTGCTTTTGGTGGAATTATGGGGACTTTTGGGTGATTCTGAATTGGGAAATTTTGATCTATGGCTTAAGGTTTGGTTTTAGTGGTGAAAAGGGTGTTTATTCTTTAGATCCATGCATTTGAATTGAATTCATATGATCTATGGGATATGTTGTCTCTGTTTAATTTCAGGCTTATGTTGATAGATAGATCGAACACAATACCAAAAAAAAGAGAGTAAAACATATCAAAACGAATTATTATACCTGTTGAGGGGGTCGACTTCTTTGGGAGAAGTCTTTGAAGTGTCCCAATAATGGTTGGGTATTGTCCGCAGCAGGGGTAAATGCTCATGTTTCCTTTGGGGGGGGGGGTCTCCGGGAACCCATCCCAGCACTAGGACAATACCCTACCATTGTTGGGGGCTGGCAGACCACACTTCGAAGACTTCTCCAGAAGGAGTCAGCCCCTCAACAATACCTGAAATACCATAATATGATAATGTTACTGAAAATTACATGAATACACAAATTGCCATGTCTACTGGCAGTATTATTTTAAGTAGTCTTCTATCTGTCTAATCTCTTGCTTAATGCAGGTGAGTTCTCCTCTGGGTAATACAGTTCACGAATTGAAGGGGACATCTGGGGACAAGTTTGAAGTCAAAGCCCCAAGAAGCGGAATGTACAAATTTTGTTTTCACAATCCCCACTCTGCACCAGAGACCGTCTCTTTCCATATCCACGTTGGCCATATTCCTACTGAGCATGATCTTGCCAAAGACGGTTTGTTATATTTTCCTCGGCATACTTTTAAGTCTATATCCTATTTCTTTGTTGGGAAAACTGTATATTGCTGTTATTATCGGCATTCAACTTTGACTCTAACATTTAAGTTGCTTTTTTCTACCCTGTTTGTAGGCGTACATCATATATTGTTGTCAATATTATTTTTTCCTTAACATTCAGTAATTTTCCTTTATTCTCTTCATTTCAGAACATTTGGACCCAATTAATGTTAAAATTGCCGAACTTAGAGAAGCCTTGGAATCCGTTACAGCAGAACAAAAGTACTTGAAAGCACGTGATACTCGGCATCGTCATAGTAAGTAGCTTCAGTTTCCTCCTTTTGCTTTGAGTTCATAAGTAGTGTTTAATTGATTTTAGTTGGTAGCTAGATGTTATCTAGGCAGAATAGTGGGAACTTACTTTTCCTAGGCTTAGAGGAACTTATGTGCCCAACATGGATATACCCCAAAGTTTTCTATGTTTTTCCATTTATTTGGAGTATACCTTATATTGAAATATTTGTAGGTCAAATTATGATTTTGAACCCTTTGTGAGATTCAGTCCCTATACTTTAATTTGGTATAATTTGCTTTCTTTACTTTTATAGTGGAACGATCAAATTATGCCAAATTAAAATATAGAGACAATCTCAAATTTGAGCATAAAGAGGGAACAAAGTGACAACCATAATTTGACCCATAGCTAATAAATAACATGTGTTATGTATTATTATGGAAACACTTTCTAATAGCTCTATACCATTTGGGTGGCAGCAAATGAGAGCACAAGGAAGCGAGTTATAGGATACACAGTTGGAGAGTACATTTTGCTAACTCTAGTTAGTGCACTTCAAGTTATCTATATCCGCCAACTCTTCAGCAAATCAGTTGCGTACAACCGAGTTTGAACCACTTGATGTCTGTTTATTACTTTTATTATGTATTTTGTAGACGAGTTCACAGAAAAATTATGCAATCAAACAGTTCGGTGTTTTATGTTTTTATTTTAAATACAGTGTAGCTTCTTGACATTAAAGTTTTAGACTGACTTCTATCAAATTGACATTCTTTTTTACTTTCCATTGGAAACCTGGCTCTCATCTGCATCAATTCGATGCTTACCCCTTTTTATATTTCTAATATTCACACAAAGTAGAGAACAACGTTAGTTACACATTTTCATAATTTCTGTAGGCTAAAATAAACCGAGCATATAGGTAATGTTGCGGTTCACAATTTTCATTATTTTTATAGGCTAAAATTAGCACGCAACTCTCATAATATTCACTCTGTTTTTTTTTTCTTTCTTTTGTAAAAGGGAAAAGATTTAGCATATAGGTAGGGAAATATAAAAGGGAAGGCAAATCCTTACTTTGCAGCTTAAATTCTAAGGGTGAGGAATATAAACAGTCAATTAAAAAGTATATTACTTTGGCCCACATTTTTCTGCCTATCTTGGTCTCACCTCGGAGTCAGTCCTTCGCATCAGCAATGCCCCCTGGTGTTATCTGAAAGACGTGCTTCCGTCAAGGATAACCAAACAACAAAGTTGCAGTACTTAGATAAGATTTGCTACATGCTGATGCCGGGATTTAATTTGATTCATAGTCATGTTTGAAAGGTAATATCCAATAGATTAAATTATTTGGTCTTAGTTCTAATCGAATTAGTTCATGCAGTCTTTGATTAAGAGCTGGTAACTTGAAGTCTGATCATCGTGGTCAAACGACATGGATGGAGTTCAGTGATTTGAGGGTACTCAGAAAAATTTTGCACTGAAATTGAGGTAAAAGGATATTGCTTCAGCTTCGGGCAAATTTGGGGCATCAAACACCTTGCAGACTCGCTGTTCACCTTTGCCTTTCCTGAACATCAACCTTATTGTGGCCGCATGAGCAAGCACATGACCCCCGGCTGGTTTCTTTGGATCTGATATAAATACTCCACCGCCAGGATCGGCAATAACTGCAACAAACAAACAAACAAACAAAGCACCCATTAATATAGTTTAACGATTGACCTTCAATTTGGCTCCGGTTTGTAAAATTTAGTCACCAACTGTTTCTCCGATTGTAGTTTTGCCTCAGGAAATATCAAAAAGATAAAGAGCTTGGAGTTGCAACCTTGGTTGGTCATGTAGACTGCAACGTTGAATTCTTCAGCTATTTTTGTCAATCGGGAAAGCATCTGAGCCAATTTTTGCTGAAAAATGGCAAAACGTTCATGTGAGCAAAATTTTGCATTTGAACAAAGTGGTAAAGAGTTCGAAGTCGGTTCCAATTTCAATCTAGAAACCAAGAAAGTAAACTTATTTGCGATTTGACTTAGACTCTAAAATAGTTAAAAACCCAGTGTGACTATCAAGTACGTAGGATCTTAGAGAGAAAAAAGAAGCAAAGTTTTACGTTTTAAGTTTTAATTATAGGCTTTTTCAAGATAAACCTGGCGCTCGGCTAGTTCTCCTCTTCCGGTGAAATCTACTCGAAATAGAGCAATGACAGAATCCACAATCTGAAATATTATGAGCGTAAACAAACATCATCAAACAGATCCCATGATATCAGCATTCCAGAATGATGCTAAAACAATAGTACAATACTCACCAGAAGTCTGAATTGTTCTCCAGACATTTTTGCTGCCAAACCCAGAAGTAGGTTGTACTGATGCTCATATGTGTATGCACGAGCATAAACAATCTTTCACAGTCACAGAAAATGAGAAATATATTTAAAACCTGGTTTAAAACTCAATTGATGATAATGTGGTTGTTGATCCTTACATTGTCAAGAACTGCTGCTGGGTCCATCCCAAATCTTTCTGCTATTGGTATAATTCGATCAGGCCGGCTTCAAGTGTATTTAGTTAAAGTAAACAAATCGACCCTAATTGGAACTACTTCGAAGATAATACTCCTTAGTTAGCGTCTCAAACAAGAGAAACTTGAATCCGTAACTTGAAAATTTAAAGTAAAAGAAAAAAAAAAGATACAAAGTTCCCTCGGTATCAATGTAAGCAACTTTCCCATTCCCTCCTCTCATGTTTGTAGGAAGCTGCAAATCAATATAAAAATCTAATTTAAAAAAGTCCAATGTATATGATATATTTACTTAGATTGCGAGATGAGTGTCTCAGTAAATATCTTTGAATATAAATGTTGAATACAAATATTTTAAGAAAAATATGGTGTAGACGTAGATGACAAATATTGTCAGCTCCTTTAACTAAATCAATACCATTTCTTGGTGCATAATGTTCTTGCAACATAAACTATACTGTAAACCAGCACTAAGTAGCAGTATTCAATTACGGCATCCTGAAGAAATATACTACAAGTATAGGAGTTCCCATTGCAACAGTCAATTTGAACAAATCAAATCTCCTCCAAAATCAATCCAAATAACATTAGGAGTTTTGAGTCAATTAAACAAAGTCAGCGCTATTCTTTATTTTTCTCTTCCATCCCTAATTTCTAAAAAAGATCTTGCATTTATCATGGACTACAAAGGTGAGAAAGCAACCTGTGTAGAAACGCAGAGTGTATGTGCCAGCTGTGTTTTTCCAGACCTGAATCAACATTGTAGATTAGTAGACAATTTAATCAAAGCCTCAGGGTACTAGAAATGGACAAGCTGCAAATATTTCAACTGGCAAACCATAGTACCATTTAATATCCATATATAGGAAACTGGAGAACTATAAGCTGTTGTTCTTAGTTCTTACCTAAATTCTCCAAAAGCTTCCGTGATAGCCGATGTTTCTATGCCACCTTTTAAAGTTTAGGCATAATTAAAATGATTTCTATGAGCGCAGTATATTTAACAGCAATGGAGCATCCCCCCAGAGCAGAAGTATTTACCTCCTAAGAGTTCATCTAGGGATTGGCTTCCAGTTGTAATGCGAATAACAGATTTTCTCTACAAAGCCACAAATGTATAATACCCGATAGCATTCAGTTTTATCTTAAGCGGAAATTAAAGCGTGAAAGGAGGAAAAGAAATAAAGCGTTAAATTTGAACTTACTCTTAGCAAAGCATCGCTTCCAGTGATATATCCAAAGTTCTGAAGAAACAAGACGTGAAAAACAAAAATTGAAACAGAAAATGGATAAAAGAAAAAGAGGATTAAATCCATGAGATGAATTCAACTAACCACTATCTTCTCAGCTGCTTCACAGATCTTGTCAACCTTAGCTTCAGATAAACCTTTGATTCCGGTCAAGTTCTGCATTATACACGAAGATGGTAGTAAATTTTTTAAAGAAAATTCCCGCCATATGCAATTAGTTTGAATCGAATTCGATTTTACCTTCTTAGTGTGCATCATCAACCCGTTACAGGTGTAGATCCCTGCATCTTGAAGCTTCTTCACGTCTCCGGCATTGATACCTGCAGATATCACTGCAGGAAAAAAAAAATGTTGCAGTTCAAATTAAATATGCTGAAAATTAATAAATAAATGTTCAAATGATCCTTGTTTAAATAATGAAATCTATGACACTACAAAGAGAAATGTTTCAAATTAATTTATATCATATATGTAACTTCAACAACGATTTTGCCAGCGACATCAATGAAAGCTTATATACTAAGACCAAGTTGAGACAGAGAATAACGGAAAGCAGATCTGAATCTGAACCGCAAGGCAAGAAAATAAAACTTCGAGAGTACTCTAGCAAATAAAGCTAATTCACTTAAAATATGTTAACAACTAAAACATCTCACAAATAACAACTACGTGCTCATTCAAATCCCAAACATACGATCAAAATGAAGATTAAGAAAGCCAGCAAGCTGATACGAGAACATGAAATCGTAAATAGCAGAAATGATTCAGAAATCTTCAAAACGAATTCAGGCTGAATATATGAATAATCAGAAGAAAAAGACTAGCGCGCAAAAGCTTAAAATCACAAATCTTAAAACAGAAACAATAAAGGATCAAAATAGTTTACATTTGTCGATGGATTCAAACAAATCCTCTTCATCATCAATATCTTCTCGCTCCACCAGCTGTAACTGGCTCGCTTCTTCAGCTCTGATTTTCATGCAAATTCTTGTTTACAATTCAATTTTCAAACAAGAAAAGAGAAACAAAGAAAAAGAATATGTAAAGGAAATCATGAACTCACTTTAGAGTAGCGATCATCTCCGTTGCAGTAAAAGCTATCTGTTTGTTTACGGAGAAAGAGAGGGAGATTTTGAGTTGAAATTGGCAGTGAATAAAAGGAACTAAGGAAGATTTGAGATCTTTATAAGCGCGGGAATCGGGAGCAAGAAGTTTGTGGAATTTCGCTTGAAACGACGCTTGAAATCCTCGTTTTGGACGTTGTTAGTTACCCGACGCTTCCCGCTTTGTTTTAAAGTTCGTATCCGGTTATGATTTATACGGTGAATACATTAACCCACAATTACGTTGCCATGTCAGCACACTTAATGGGGCCCACATATTTGGCGGCAAATGCTGAATGGGTATTTTTTTCCCATTGTAATTGAATTTTAAGAAGGGTTATATACCATTTGGTACATATATTTGGTTTCAATGTCCAATTTGGTACTTGAATATTTTTTATCTCAATTTGGTACCTAAGTTTGGCTTCAATATTCAATTTGGTATCCAAACTAAACAACATCATATGGTCCAATAAATATTTGACTTGGGGGATGTCCTTAGCGCCGAGGAACATGTACTAGGGTGTATGTGTGACTTATTCAGATCATGGACTGAGAAAAAAGAAACAACTTTTTTAGTATCAACGATCCATGCCAGTGAATAGAATGGGGTTGAGACAAAAGAAAAACTCAAGTGCTAAATTCAACATTCAAGCCAAATATAGATACCAAATAGTATGTTATTTAGGAAATATTTTTTTTTAATTGGGTTAATTCATCAAATGTCTCCAAACTATGACTCATATTTTAAATTGATCCTCAAATTTTAAATCTTTATTTTTTAGTCCATAAGGTATTAATATTGTATCAATTAGGCTCCTCCATTAGCCTTGCCATCAGCTTAGGCATTTAATGCCAAATCAAATATGACATTGAACATATTTAAAACATGTGTGAAAAAATTTTAAACATGGGTACACTATTATATGGATAACTTGAATTAACTTGAATTGGCCTAGTTTAAAAAATAAATAATCCTCCTAAAATTTAATAATATTGTCTATTTTGTAACATGTTAGTAACAAGTTATTCATGCCGAAGGTATCAATTTATTTAAAATTTAATCACATGTTTTTATGTATATTTCGCCTTATATCCAAGTTAGAATTCAATGCTCAAAATGATAACTATGCTAACAAAAGGATTTGATAGATAATATATTAATACTTTGAATACTCAATTAAAACGTTTTAAATTAAGGAACCAATTTAAAACTAACTCGTATGGAAATGGGTTAAAATACACTCCCAAGTCCCTATATTCTTTGTACTTTCATAATTTAATCTCTTTACTTTTATTTCAAGGAATTTAATATCTCTAATTTTCGGATTTAGAAAATGCAATAGACCGTTAAAATTCTTATGTTAAATTTAAGTTCATTACAAAGTCATTTTTATTATTACAAAGCTATCGAGTGAGTATTTTCTTATTTCAAAATATCATGTCAACATATTTAATAATAAAATTTTAATGGTGTTAACAATTTAGACATAAATTTTGAAATTTGAAGAGTAAAGAAACTAATTTTAAAAAAAATAAATTCTAAATATACCAAAAATATAGAGATCTAAAGCATATTTTAACTTAAAAAATATAGACATTTAGAGCATATTTTGTGCCTTCCGTCTCAGCCCCTGTGGAAGGTGTTGCAATTTTTTAACACTTCCACCTTTGTCTACCGAAAGAAAAAAGGTTGTACATCTTTTTTGCTTTCCAACTATCCTAAGAACAAAGCAGATGTAAAGAGAAAGGCAGGGGGAAGAAGTGGAAAAACATGCCTTCCTCTCTCTTACAATTAAATCAGTGGTTAAAATCAGAAATAATAATTATAAGCATTAAACTAACTAATTAATTCATAAATTTAAATTTCAACTTAAAATTTCAAAATTTTCAAAGTCTTAACCTTATCATTAAATTAAAATTTCATTAGTTTTGTCTTTCTCTCTTAAACTTTGTTTATTATTTAAGTTTAAAAGTACTTTTTAATCTAAACTATGATTTCAAACAAAAAAAAATTAGTAAATTGTTATGAATGGTATTAAGTGGATCTTCATCTATTATTCTTGTGTTCTTTACATTATTATTATTTTATAACATGAACAATTAGTTTTTTAACCCAAACATTAATTTTAGACTGGGATTTTAACTTAAGCAAAAAAGCCAATTTTGGCTTTTGAAAAAGTACTTTGTAATAAAATTATCTTTTTATCTCTAGTTAATTTTCTACTTTACAACATTATGTTTAAAATAAATAAATCATTTGTTCTCAAAAAGTACTTTTTAATAGCAACGATAAACAATCAAAATTTTCAAAAACACGTTTCCATTATGTTTTTTTAACTTCAATAGTAAACTAGCACTTGCTTACCAAAAGACAATAGAAAATAAGGTAAAAATACCATGGAAGCCCTGAATTAGGAGTTAGATTGTATTTTGCTCCCTATATTAAAAAATGGGAAAATTAGTTCATGTACATTAAATCAAATAACAAATTGGCCCTTTCTGTTAAAAAAGTAATCCATTTATATTTTTAAAAATTAGCGTGATTGGCGGAATAATTAGACAGTGATATATAGCATGTCACATATACCTTATGTTGATATATAGAGACGGTTTATAACAATAGAAATGGAAACAAAATGACAAATTTACTCTTTAATCTAACATATAAAAACTAATTCACTCATTTATAAGTGAAAATGACAAAATGAAATTCAATTCTAAGTAAAAATACCTTCATAATTTTGGTTGGAAAGAAAAACCCAAACCTATCTCTTGTTATACTTTCTCTTTATTTTGTCCCTAGATGAGTATATATCTAAATAAATAGTGGCTTGTGATTGTTATTTTACGGTTTTGGTTCACTAATGTTTTTTCATGACATTTATCATAATTGCCGCAATCCATCGTAATATCTGTGACAGCAATTTAAATCACTGCCTACTGGACCCTGCAATCTGGAAATGCATTGAGTCGTGAGATAAAAGAAAGATACCACCACCACCCCTTCCCCTTCTCCTTTCCAAAGATGTAGACTGAGTAATGAGGCTTGCAGTTGCTTTTTCATACCCTTCTCTCACTTTCATTGCGCTCTTATGTTTTTGTCTTCTATCTTTTATAAACGTATTACGGTGGATATGTTTGATGTGTTAGTGAGATTTTGCAAGAGATATTTCTAACTTGAATAATAATATATTTAGTCCTCAATATTTATATATTCTATCAATTTATCTTAATTTTAAATAATTCAATAAATTTAACTCTTTCTATATGTAAATTTTATAAATTTAATCTTTAAAGTTCGTAATTGAAACTTTTAACTTTTGAAACAGAGACATTTCATATAAATTTGTAAAACCCTTACAAAAAAAACTTCTCTCCATTACCAATTAGTAATGTACTTATATTTAGCAAATTTGTAGTGGTTTTGCCAATTTGTTCATGGCATGGATTTTTTTCTGCTCATTTTTCTTTCTTTAAATATACATATAAAATTTTCATTCTTCCGTTTTAAACACACTCATGAAAGATTTAAAAATATGTAAAAATAGTTTATTATCTAAATTAATAATAATTTTTGAAAAAAATAGACGCACTTTAAGAATAATTTAAATTATATTATTGATATTGTTATTAATATATAAAATTGATTTTAAATTAGAGGAACTTTAAGAGTAATTTAAATTATATTATTAATTTATATGTGAGAGAAGTTTTGTTTTTACAACAAATTTATAAATGTGGATTGCTTCTGT
The DNA here is from genome assembly GCF_007990345.1 of Gossypium hirsutum. Taxonomy (NCBI): domain Eukaryota; kingdom Viridiplantae; phylum Streptophyta; class Magnoliopsida; order Malvales; family Malvaceae; genus Gossypium; species Gossypium hirsutum. Next base: position 52,065,599 of record NC_053445.1, read on the forward strand.
TTTCAAAGTTGAAAGCTTTAATTAAGAAGTTCGAGGATAAAATTGATAGAATTTGTAGACGTCAATTATTTAGAATTAGGATCAAATTGATAGAATATGTAAGCATTGATGACTAAATATGTTATTATACTAATTAGAGAAAAGGCCTTTTGTTATCAAAGGTGACCAAAACAGGAACGAGTTTCAACATTAATACTTAAATTAAAAAAAATTTAAAGTTGGGTTATCTAAACAGGAATGTGGACATAGTTGGGTGACCACTTGCATAGTTTGGCCTAAATTTTTTAACAAAAAGCATAAATTTGCTCTTTGATCAAACATATAAAACTGATTTACCATGAGACTTCATTCTTAGTTTCTGGTAAAGTTCCAAACCTCAACTAATTATAATATCTCAAAAAAAGACATTACAAAGTTATAACTTTGAAACCGCGGAAATTAAATGAGATGGTAAGGGTCTCTCCTACCTTAACCAATGGTCGAGGGTTTGATCCTCGCCTTAGGTATGGAGCAACTTTAAAACAAGTGGCCGATATCTATCTCATTAATTGTTACAACTTTGAAAAATCTAAAACAACTTTGATACCAACTGAATTAATACTCAATCGAAAAAATTAAATATTTTATAAGTTTTCCATAAGTAATAACTGTCCTTAGGGACCACTTTACTCTCTCCAACCCCACTTAATATACTTAATTAAGTAGATCCAAGGCTATATACCAGTCAGGCCAGCAAAGGGCAAAACCCCAAAATTTTCTCTCTTTGTGAAATGAAATCTCTCAATTGCACGCGTATTTTAACACATCTTCTGGCATCATTCGACTCTTTCGGCATTATAATTTGCCCTATTTGTTAATATACTCTTTCCCCTCTCCTCGTGACTTTGCTGAGCAGGGAATAGATGCTTAACAATTCTAAATAACCAAGCTTTTTTAATAGAATTTTAATTGATAGGAATAAATATCCCTTGTTACTAACCAATTCACCTAGGAATCTTATTCATTTTAAAACCATAAATAAAAGAAAAGGCTATCAATGTGTGACAGCTACAGTTGGCCTAAAAGTTTTACCTATTAAAGGAAAAGGTTGTTGATAGGCCTGTGTTTTAAATGCAACTATAAAAAGATAAATCATTTATTAGATTTATCTCTCATGATCAAATAAATATAAAATATTTTGTATTTTGAGTTGAATCCTCCAAATGGATAATTATTAACTTGAAAAGAAATAATTTTCATTAAGTATAAAATAAAACTATTAAATTATTCCAGCTAAGCAAATTCTTCAACAGCTTTTAAATTATTGTTCTCGACAATGAAAAACATGTTTACTGTCATGCAGGCTATTATAACAGTGTTATTAAACATTTGAAGTAAAGGACAAAGTGGTCTTAAAAAAAGAAGGGTAAATTTTTAACAACACAAATGGGCCTATTTAATTATTTTTAAACAAAAATTCAATTCTACTTGTAAACTTAAAAATTTTCATCGCTAATATACTAAATAAATATTCAAAAAAATTCAAAGCCAATGACAAAAAAGAAGTAAAAGTTAGAAGCTACATCTAACATTATGTCATATATATTTTAGTTTGAAATCTTTCAATAATAGTCACATTAAACTTCGATTAAATTTAAAGTCGAGTTGAGTTAAACTCTTAAATTAAGAACAAAGATCTGCTAACACTATTTTTTTTATCTAATCTAAAAATACGCGAATTCTATTATAATATTTGGAATTACATGTTAGAAAATGAAAAGTTGAGAATGAAGGGTGGACTATAAGGTGAAAAAAAACCTAACGAAAAATAAAATTAAAAGCACGCCTAGTTGCAGCAGTTGGACCACCACATATAAGGCATTTTCAATTTCATTCTAGTAACAATTGGTAGCAGCTACTAAGAGTTGGCTGCTGCTGATTAAAGATTTTGTGGCCCAGTGGTCCCCAAAATCATCCACTTTAGGCAATTAATATCCAAATTCAAAAAAATATTGCATGCGATGTGTGTTCCATAATTTCTAGTCCCAAGTGAAGAGGAAATAAAGTTGTGGGACAATGTTTCCTCCCCTCAACACAAGTATATTAAGTAAAGGTTATACTAAGCAATTATTTCATTAAAAAGTGAAAATTTATCAGTCGTTATACCCCCCAACTATGCGTATGGCTTGGAACTTGATGGCATTTGGACTAGGAATGGGAATTATTACATGAACTTTTTTTTTTCGGTTAAATTAATTAATTCGACAATAATGGTAAAAAAAGTATATAATCTGAATCAGTTTAATTTTATTAATTTGAACATTAAATAACTTAAATAAATAATTCAAAATGAACTTAATTTATAATGACCTAAAAAAGGTCACAAAATCTCAAATGATTTTAACCAAAAATGATTTCAACTTTTCTTAAGAGATGTGCCATAGTGTTCTCTTACAAACTTTTATAAAATATATTGTTGCAAGGAAATATTAAAATATAAAATATTTATAATTTCGGAGTAAAATCGTTATTTTTATAGATTTCTTCCATTTTTTAATTTCTTTTATAATTTCTTAGATTTATAATATTATTTTTCCTTTTTCAGATTTTCTAAATTTTGGAAAAAAAGAATAGTAAATTTTTAAAGAACTTTTAACGATTTTTTTCTAATTTTTATGCTACTGAATTTTAGATTATTTTATAGTTTTATAATACTATATAACTCATTCTTTAAAAATGTCAATATTTTAAAATTCATTCAATTGTGAATTTATAAGTGTATGATTTTCACAAGTACATTTTTTTGTCTTTTTACTAGTATAGAGATTAAATTATTATTATTTTGAAAGAGGGTAAATAATTTTTCCTCCTCGTATTTATTTGGGATCATGTAATTATCTTTGTTGGTAAGAAATTTAAGTCAATCCAACAATCAATGTCAGATATTGAAATTTTTTATTTTATTTCTCAAGGTATTTAATCGAAGCGAGCCGAGTGACTAATCATCTGTATTTTGTAGGCCCATTAAGGGATATATGCTAGCCACGAGTTTTAAAGCTGCTCCATACCTAAGGCAAGGATCAAACCCTCAATCACTGGTTAAGGTAGGAAAGACATTTACCATCTCACTTAACTATTGTGATTAAATAAACTTCATTATTGATCATATAGTATGGTTCACAAACTTAATAACACAATTTCATATTATAATAAAATCCTGAACTTAATGCAAATAATTATAAAGAGCCATCTTAAAAAGATTATTTTTTCGAACCATTATATACAGTTTAATTTATAAAAAAAATAATGAAAATTTTATTTATCCTAGTTTTAGGCCAAATTTTCTTTTATACATGAATTTTTTTTACTAATTATAATGATATTTTTTTGAATTTATATTTAATGTGTTATAACGATAAACTCATACAATTCAATGTTATTATGCGATGCCACAAATTAATAAATTTAATTGTTTATTTTTATAGTTGCTTATAAGAAATTCTAACAAAATATTAACGTATTATTTGTTATTAATAAATGGGTAAACTACACCCATGTCATTAAACTATTAGTAAGTTTATGTTTTGGTCACTTAACTTCAAAAAGTTACAAAATGGTATTGTAACTATTCGAAAGTTTTTATTTAAGTTATTTGATTGTTAAGTTTTTTTTTCAAAGTCTGGCTAGTGAATTCCAAGCAATGATTTGACGATCAGTACGATGAATCAACACTTATCGGTGAATAAAAGAACATATCTTAGATCCAAGTCGATCCAACTGCCAGTGTCAGAGATTGGAAAAGAAAGTCGTTTGGATTTTGATTCTCAGATTCGTGATGTTCAAAGTTGTTTTATAAGAAAAACTGAACTATGGAAGAGAAGGGTAATGAGAGCTTTCGATTGGTGTAGGCGGTTCTAATAGAGAATGTGATACAACAACAATTTTAACATCCTGGTGACTTAAATGAAATTTTTTGAATAATTTGGTCACCATTTTGTAACTTTTTAAAGTTGAGTGACTAAAACACAAACTTACTAATACTTTTAGTGGCCTTAGGTGTAATTTACCCAATATAAATTTATAAACTACTTATATTAACTCTTATTTCATAATTTACTAATGATAGTTGAAACTTTAGTTGCTGAAAAAGATTTGTGTTGATAATAGTCACATAGGTGCGTTAAGAGTGGTTGGGGGAGAATATTACCCATCAACCCTACTAACCCTAGCCCTACATTATGATAATTATAGGGCTTCTTAACTGTAAAGTCTTAATTGGCCCACTTTAATTTTACATAATTTAAGTCCTAAGATCTTAATTCTTATTTTTTGAGTCAATGTGTAATTTTATCATAAATTATCTTTTAATTTAATATTTTTTAGAGGACTTAAATAATAATTTTTCATTTGAGGGGTTGAAAGGCCCTTCCTCCCTTCGAAATCACCCTTGAATTTAATTTTACTGGAGAGAACATATAGTGATAATGATAAAGGATAAAGGATAAAATAATATCTAGTCATTGAATTTGATAACTTTTCTCAATTTTTAATCCATATGATGATGTAGCACTTTAATATTATATCATGTCATTGTTTAAAAAATTATAAATTTTCAAAAAAAAAAGTGGTAACAAGTGCGACATCATCACAATAACTAACATTGAAAAAATTTGTCAAATTCAGCAAAAAAAAAAGTTTAAAGACCAAATTAATAAAAATTACCAATTTCAAGAGATAAATGTTATATTATCCTTAATAATATTTTTTTATTTATAAGGGAAAGGATATTCCAATATAGGAATCTAACACACACAAAATCTCTAAAAGGTTAGGCAAATCTCATTGGGGTTTATAGAACACCAAACATTTTGTTAATTAATCATAAACATTATAACCCATAGTGCTTATATTAAAATATCTCATTTCTTTTACTTAATAATACCTTACTGTATATGCTGAGAAAAATATATTCAGATATTGGTTCCATCATCACTCACCCTATAGACCTAGTGCACATAAATAAAAGCCTATGAATTTTCTAAACCATTAACTAATTTTCTCTTCTTAGCTTCTTAAAGCTTCATTTTCATAGGTAGGAAAGTGTCTTTTTCATCCTACACCTTCTTAAATTAACAAATCAATTTTTCGATTCGAATGGAATTCCACTCGATTCAACTTAATTATGATAAGTTATTGAAATAAATTGTTTAACTTTTTAAAATCGAAAATATTACACAATTTTATATTTTAAAATACCCAAATTTAGGGGTGAATTTATAAAAAATTTAGGGACCAAAATTTAATTATAAATTTTTGAGAGGTTAAAACATAATTTTATCATTTATTAATTTATAATTTCATCATTTTTAAGGGATTAAAGAAATTCTTTTTCATATTTTAGAGGTTAAAATATAATTTTACTATATATTAATTTATAATTTTATTATTTATGAGTATTGAACTGACAATTTTTCTTTTGTGGGAGGCCAACTACCCTTAAATTCGCCCAGCCCAAACTTGAATTAAGTATAATTTACTAAAAACAATATACTTATAGTATAAATTATCAATTAGGTGTATTTCTGTAACTTGTAAATATTGTATGGGATAATGGCATTTAATATTTTAAAAATCAGGTTAGTGATGGAATAAATAAAATTATTAATTTTTGGTTTTATAATTAATCTAATAACAATTAATTAAAATAATAAAATATTATCAAAATTAATTATAAAATTGATTCAACCTCCGCTCATAAACCGATTCAACCTTTTATTCGAATTGGTATACCCAACCGGTCAAGTTCCAAATGAAATTGTAATAAAATATGCAATTACCATTATATATATATATCCTATGCATTACCATATTCGTTATATCATATCTATAAAACTATGCAAATGATTATAAATGTATATAATTATATTTTTATGATAATTTTTAATCTGTAATTATTTCAATAGTATATTAAATAAGGTTAAAATTTTAAATTAGGGTCAAACATTTTAAAATGGTTAAATAAAGGTCAAATCTTTTTAAATAAGGGTTTTTTTTTACATATTTCATTTAAGTTTGTGACAAAAATTAAGTGAATGCTAATGCGTCTAGAGTAAAACACACGGAAGTTAAATCATATATTACTTGAAAAGAAAATAAAACTAATTTAAAACCTGATACACAACATTTGAGAAGCCATTATTTGAATGCATTTAAAAATATTATGCCCTTATTTAATAATTTTAAAAGTTTTAACCCTTATTTGAGCAACTTCAAAAAGATTTAAACTTTTATTTGATATTTTAAAATTTTAACGTAATTATTTAACCTATTAATAATCCATTACATTATGAAAATTAATTTACAAATTTAGACTTATGTGAGCATTTAACCTATTAATGAATTAGGGTATAATAACACTTCTTTGAGTAAAAGTATATATAAAATATAAACTTAAGTCTCGGATCCAAAATATACAAAATTATATTAAAATAAAAAAGAAAGTATTGTATAAAACAAGTAGGCACAGCGTATCGTTTCCATTCAAATTATGCCTCTTAATTACATTTTTAATAAAAACATTAAATATTTGTCAATAATCTTTTAGTTCAGTGATAAGAGCATTATGTTGTAGGCATGAGAGTCCCAAGCAATTACATTATTCCCTAACTATAAAAAAAAACCAACTATTTATTTATTACTTATTGCGTGAGATAATTAAAAGATAAGAACATAATTCAATAAAAAATAATTTATATATAGGAGAATAATGTGTTTTAGCACATTTAAACCCACGTCATTCTGTATTGACAACAACATTCATACCAATCGAGTTAAGACTTAACCGGCAAATCTAAATCTAAGTTAAATTTTCACAAGAAGATGGTCTAAATAAAAATTGTTTAAAAATTTAAAATGAAAATGAAATTTGCAGCTGGCACCAATAAGATAAAATTTGGCTACTATCTAACAAATAGAAAGTTTTGCAATAAAATAAAGCTATCATCTGCCAATAAAAGGAAGATGCTTATACAGAAATTTTATTAAATGCACTTTCATGTAAGTACAAAGTAAAATTAATGAAACACAACTACACAAATTTCCACACATATATAATTAGAGGAATCTTTAAAATTTTGCTCTACCCTAATTTTTTTTCTTGTCATCTATAAATAAACATATTATTGAAGAAGCAAATGGTCAGAAAATCCGATAACTATATTAGATTTCAATTGTATTTCAAACTAAGATAGGGTTTGGATGGACGGTTTGATGTGGTCAGCTGCGGTGCAATGCATTTAGTTTATTTTTTATCTCACGTTAAAATATCGTTATAGTATCTAATCTCACCACCACTATTATTTTTATACTAACAATAGATAAATACACCGTCCATCTAAACTAAGTCTAAATCGGATCAGACGTTCCTTTAACAAAGCAAACATTGCAGAGCGAAATGTAAGAGGAGCCATAAGGGGTCAAGAAATTTGAAAAATTGTGACTAAGCTTTTCAAAATTTTTGAAAAATCTACCTAAACCCTAAAAAGATTTGAAATTTTTAATAATATTCTCTAAATTTTTTTAAAAATTTAATTAAACTCTATTTTTCAAAATTCTCATTAAAAATTAAAAATTTTAATTACATCCCTAAATTTAATGTCATGTTTCATCGGTGATGAAAGTTACACATAAATTTTTTGGGTGATAGTAAAAAGAGATGCTCTTTCCTCTTTCCATAGCTTACATTGTTTAATTTTCGAATAAAACCATGCAAATTTTATTATTATCTTTTCTGGTCCCCATTTATACTGCTAGTAACGGTTACTATCTCTTTTTTGGCTGATCCTTCCTTCTCACAGCTACAAAGAGAAAAAAAAAAAAAAAAACCAGCAAAGAGAAAGAGGTTAAAATTAGGTCCCCCACTGTGACTGCCACTGCCTCAACCCTAAAAAATCTTATTTAATGCTCTTTCTTATAACAAATGTATATACAAAACACACACATACACTCACTATTAAACCCTCTCTCTGCCATCACTGCATGGCGTGACAATATTCAATTTGCTTCACTTCTGTGGGGGGACCAGTACTCTTCCTTTCTTACATCTTTTGTTTTGTTTTTATTATTGCTATTTCTTTTCTAAATATTTTTTGGGTTTACGTTATCATATTCGAAATTGAATTGAATTAGATTGAATCTCGTTTTAAGAGTGTAATTCTTTTTAAAATTATTTTCTCTATTCATAAGACTCAAATACGAAAAACTTAATAAACATTGAGCATACCTATCATATATGATAACTCTTAATTTTATAACCTTGTTTTGGATTTTTTTATATAATTTTATTAACTTAAAAAAGTATAATTAAAATTATCTTTTAGAGAAACCATGTTGTGTGAGAAGAAAAAAAAGTATACAAAAATATCTAACATCAGCCTCAAGGATTAAATTCAAAAAGAATTTTAAATTCATCTTTAAATTTAATCACTTATCTAAATTTATTTTAAGATGATACTATAAGCTATTTACTTTTTTTTAAATTATAAAACCTAAAGGAGATAAATATCCTTATACTAATTTTTATTTTTAAATTTTGATTTTTTAGGGTTTTTTTGTCATTATTAGATTAACACGTGAAATCAATCTATTGTGTTTTAATTATTTTCTTGTATTTTATTCAAAATTGTTGGATTATCAAAATAAAATTAAAGTATTATTTTGTCCCTCACAACCCTCTCCTCATCCTTCTATATAAACCCCCTCTTTATCCTCTTTTCTCAACATGGAGTCTAGCAGTTCTATTATAGGCTCTTAGTTTGAGTATAGTCATGGTTTCATGGTGGTTTTTTTTTTGGTTGAAGCTTAAAGGAGAGTTTACGTTATTCTCTTATGGTGCTCCAACATCAGATGAAGCTGCCAGCATGATCTCAATTTCCCTCTGTTTTATCGAGGAAAAATCAGATCATGTGGCAGTTTCACCTGTTGCTGCTTGCACCCCCAAAAAAAAACAAACCCTAATTTCTCTAAGATGAAACCCTAATTCCCACTCCTTTCTCTCTCTCCTTTTTTGGTTCACCGCCATTACTGTTTTCTCTCAATCTCTAGAAAAGGTTCGTCGTATCTGAAATCTAAACCTCTCAAGCTTATTTGGATTTATCTAATTTTGCGTTAGCCTTTTTTTTCGTTTTTTTTTTTGCAGCAGTTTCTTGAAACTTTTGCACTGGAAATGATGCTGTTTTCGATGATTTCAAGATCCTGCTTTGGTGATTGAGCCTTCTTAGGTATCATCTGTGAACATTCCATACGGTTTCCACTGTTTGATTGCTTTTAACATATGGCTGTATCTCAATTTTTGTTAGTACCCCAATTTTGTTATAAGATCTGTTTGGTTTTATATTTGTTCTTGGGATTCTCAGCTTTTTTTTCCTCTCTTATACTAATAATTTTGGAATTTAATTCTACTTTATTCATGTAGCTTTAGCTAGGGCCTTTTTCTGAAAGTGGGGATTTCTTTCAAATCCCTGGCAGATTTGCAAAATCAGAGAGAAATTAAGAGACCATAATTCACAATTGCGATAAACACGACATTAATATCATTAGTTTGTGGTTTTGGTTGTTCTTGTCTTTGTTATTCACAATTGCGATAAACATGATGCAACCGAAAACGTGTGGATGTGAACCTGCATTTCTTCTTATGAATCAGAGATATAGTAATCTTACTATAGGCATAGGTTATATGAAGAATTTCAACTTAAAACTTGTTAATAGACCTAATATTTTGTTGCCTATCTCTCTTTAAGCTTGAGCTTATTCCTTTTTGCTTCTTGATCTTAGCGCAACTTCAAAGTCCCAAAGAACATATAAGCAATTTATTTGAAAATACATAGTGAAAACATCATCTTGGGAGCCAAAATATGAAACATGTTTCTCAAATGGAAGAATAATTTTGAAGTTCTTAGTTACTTTATTGGAAGAGTATGAGCTATTTCACTCTTTTTTCTCTCTCTATCTATCTGAGGTGTTGCTTTCTTTTCCATCTGTTTTCCATGTTGGAATTTGGTCTTATTCTTCTTAATGTTGACAAGATTCCATGCAGCTCTCGTATTTCCTTAAGTATAAAAAATACCTAGAAATGGTATTAGTTTTTGAACTCTTTCCCCCAGAGCTTTTTTTTTCTTTCTTTTCTTATGTCAGCTATCATTCGTGCATGAAGAAAAACTAAGTGACTAAGTGAGTGGTTCATTGATACTTGTTTACGTTCCATTTAAAGATTGTTCTTGGGAAATTAGCCCCCCCCCCACATAAAAGCTATGTTCTTTAAAGAAATGTATCAAACTTCATTCTCTGATAGAGAAATATCGATAAAAGAAGTAGGTGAGCTAGCTGCCCGTTTTTGTCTAGGGTGGCCCCAAAGCTGTTTTTGGTCCCTAGCTAGGTAAGCTTTCCTACACCTGGATGATTTATTTCCCCCCTAACGGTAACCCGGGGGTTTGTGTTTCATGTCGTGTTATTGGTTTTTCTTTTTTATGTTATAATCGTGTTTAGATGTTTACTGTTAATTATCTGTATCCCGAGGGTTTTTTATATAATCTTGCTTAGGGTCTGTTTGGGTCTCAGGAGGAAAAGCAAAGGATGATTTCCAGTTGGGTGCTTAACTCAGTGCATTGAACAAAACTGAAAAGCCTTTTGATTTGTTCGATTGTTTTTTTGTTCAAAAGTTTGTTTGATTTTTTGTGCATTATTACTTGTATATATATACGTATATGTATATTTTTTTTTCTGTGTGTGTCATCCCTGATATGTCAGATAAATATTAAGGGTATCTGAGATCTCTCTCTCTCCTCTGCTGTGTTTTTTTCCCCGTTTTAGGGTACATAGGTGACCTCAGACCTGAGATATATAATGAGAATATGAGATTACAGTAGCTTATGGGATGATGATCAAAGTGGAGAGTGGGGTGATAATTTACACTTATATTCGAATTTTTAAAAAATTATTATTGGGAAAGATAACATCAACCCTCAAATAATAATTTTTTTATTTCATAAAACGTACATTGAAGATATCTGTCATACCAAAAACAAGCATATCAGCATTACCTCCTTGTTAGGAAATGAAGATCAAGCAAATCAAAACCTAAGTTGGGTGTATTCATCATTTATGTATGTAAGAGGAAGAAAAAGTGATAAAAGAAAAGCTTTTCTTAAAAACAAAAACCTAATTTGAATCATATGAACCCTAATGAATACTTTGAGCTTGGTTGTAGCTTTGTTAGTTCAGAGTTTCATGATTCTTGAACTTAATTGAGTAAAATTTACTTTCGGCTGCTGAGCAGAGTGATTTGAACTTGTAGAACGTAAATATATACGATATATATGTACATGAAAAGCTCCTCAGCCACATCCATCGGAAACATTCTTCTGCCCCTCAACATGAGGGCACCATTTATTAATTGTCATTTTTTAATACAACTATTATCTCCTATTCAAGTTGGTTAAAAAAATTATCAATACCCTACTTAGTCTTATAATTACAATACTATTTAGGACCAATTTAATATTAATTTTAATAAACGTAAAAACATTCCTAAACAAGCTAAAAATTTTAGTTTCTTCCAATTTCCAAAAAAAAAAATATTTTTAAGAAACATTTCTAAACTAAGCTTTAATCACTTACCTTTAACTCACTTATAAGAACTCGACATGTGGCATCTCAAGACTACAATCAGACAAGAGTAAAACTTTGCTTATGAAGTATAAAAAATTTCCTATGATAACTTTTTTTTGCTAAGCTCTCTTATGATAATTATTCCATATATTACGGATGTATGACATACATTCTATTTTTTATGTATTCTTTTACACACTATAGTCGCATCCCTTTTCAATTTTATTAACAGAATCAAAAAAATTAACGTTCTTTCTTAATTTGTTATATGATTAATATTCTAATAATTTGATTTTCATATTTCATACTTTATTCATGTAAGTCATGCTTATCAAATTTATGATAAGTTAATACGTAAATCATACATATATTTGGTATGCCCTAAAAGCTCAAAGATACTATTCTATTAAACATATATTCGTTTTTCACACCCAAATCCAAATTTAGTATATCCTAATACATGCTTTCACATTATAGATTTTTTTAGAAGATCGAAATTTAGGAATAAAAAAGGCAATTGTAAATCTCAAATTCAAAATTAAATTTATTGAATGCAAAATTTTAATAAAAAATTCAAGTTTCAGTTGAAAACCAATAAGAATGGTTGTTTGAATCTGATTCGTCAAATCAAAATTTGATTAGGGTATCGGTTCAGAGAAAATGATTAAACCAGTTGATTTGACAATTGATATATATTTTTTAAAATTTCTATGAATCTTTAATGATTTATTTAATTAAGTCGAATGGACTGATCTGATTAGTTGAATTGACAAATCAATAACTTGACTGATTTGATCATTGATCCAGTTCTAAAAGCCTTGCCAATAAATCCTACTATTCAATCTTTCACATTTAGTCATATTTTCATTGAATATAATCTATTTCTTGGTGAAAAAACGGCTAAACTTAAAACCCAATAAAACCAAGTCGATTATTGATTTTAGGAATATATCATTTGGTATTTGAGTTTAACTTTATTGTATAATTTGGTACTTGAGTTTAGCTTCAATAATCAATTTGGCACCCAGACCAAACAAAATCATATAGCCTAATAAATTTTTGACATGTCTGCTCTAGTAAAAAAAGTTAGGTACTTCATTGGTATAGAAACAAGTTTAGGTACTAAATTAAATATCAAAGCTAAATTTAGGCACTTAATTGAGATAAAAGAAAACTTAAGTATCAAATTTAAAAAAAAAAACTTAAGTAGTAGAGTGTACATTGAAGCCAAATTAAGGTATCAAATTAGAACAAAAAAAGGCTCAGATGTCAAATTAAACATTACAGCCAAACTCAAATACCAAGTAATATATTACTCATTAATTGTTTTTTGGGCTTTCAAACCCAATGCCTAACATGAACTGGGCTTTTTAAAGAGAACAAGCCCAATCTTATTCCTTATCAATTTTGATCCAAATTCCAAAAACCAATCTAACTTATTCAAATTTAGATCCGAGTTGAATTCGTTTTGATCTAGTTTTTATTTATTTTGAATTGTATACGATAATTTGGTTTGGTTCAGTTTTTTCATTTTAATTTTAGGTTTTGAATTTTATTTTGATAAAATAAATTTTATTTTATGTTTTTCTTAAATTATTTGATAAAATTTTAAAGTTTTTCTAATAAATATTTCTACAAAAATTAATTTTCATTTATATAAAAAATCAATAACCTTTACACAGTACTTTTTGACAAATGTCTTTTATATATAGTTTTTCAATATTTTAAATATAAAATATCTAATTTTACATCATAAGTTTAAATTAATTATAAATTAAATAAAAATAAAATTAGCCTACAACCTCTTAACTTAGTAACAAGAATAATCGTATTGCGGCATAAAAGCGTCATTACACTCTATCCCCGATTATTAAAAACATAAAAATAAAAATAGGTTTAGTTTAGTTTAGTTAACAGTGGGTTTTTAGCTTGTGAACCAAAATCATCTAAATATCATCATTTTAGATCCATTTTCAATTTCTTAATTTTTTTTACTCAAACTTCAATCGACTCAAACTTTATAAGCTTTAAACAGCTTGAGCAAATAACTCAAAATTATTTGAATCTAAAAGGACTAGAATCTGAATTTTCAAATTTCAACACCACACAACCATGGAGAGATCTGTCAATGAGATCTTAATTATGTATAAGTTCTATCCAATTCATTTCGGATAAATCCGATTCTTTTTAGTGTTTCATGTCCATTTTATAACCTATACTCGAAGGTTAAGAAGTGCTCATTGTACTCAGCTGTGAAATAAGCTATGCTCATGAACTAGAATAAAAGGATTAAAAAACTTTCAACACCTTTTAACATTCTATCTAATTCAAAGATCTTCGTCATATATTGAAACGGAGGGTAGGAGATTATAGCAAGTTTCTCAGCCAAAATTTCCTACGTTAAGATTTGATTCTAAATAAGCATTGCTTTACATATACCTACTTTAAACATTTTTATCCATCAAAGATCATTTTGGTCACTGTCCCACCGACCATTTTTACATTAAAGGCTGCGCTGACGACCTTAATTCGAAGACCTTGCATGCAACCATGCAAGTATCATTAGCAACTGTACAAGCAACATTGTGAACCGAAAGGTCGTTCATGGTTGCTGCATCTCCGCCTCGCTTTTGCTACGGTTCTAGCAGTAGAACATCACTCTCTTCACATTCTCTTTCAAGGCCGGCAACGGCCGCACCCCGGATTCTCCCGCTGCCTTTGTACCACCACCTTTTGCTTGACCTGAACCAGCGCCTGTTGAGCTATTATTGTCTTGCATCTCTGGTTCTAGGTAGAACCGTGCTCGGAATGCAGCTAAATGTGCATAATAGGCAGGAGGAACTGCAAAGGAAACCGCGAATGAAATTATATCAAAGCCTGAAAACTCGATAAATTCCAGGGATTCAAATGAACATTTGAGAGAAGCCCTAATAGCCTTCATATGAAAAACTCACCAACAGAGACCGAGCGCGTGCACCTTGCATACGTGTAACAAAGGTTGTTTGTTAGAGACTGTATTCCATCTGCAGTAAAATTGTTTTCGTCCCAAAGAACATGGTAGTGTGCAGGCCGACTTGTTCCCTGCCCGAAAGTTAAAGAAAAATATTAAAATTATTCTAAAGTTAAATGATAAACGTTTATTCTATGAAGGACGCTAAAGAACAAAGGAAATTAATGTTGTACCTGAATACCGGCATGGCTGCAAAGATAGAAGTCAAATTCCGATGGATGACAGATTTTCGAATCAACGACAGTGCCTGAAAAGAACAATATGCGCCATTGTTAGAATATACACCAAGTGTCAGCATATCCTAAATAATCAAATTATCCAAGATGCTCCATGTTTTACCAGGCAAAATATTTCCACTCTTGTCCGTGCTGCTTCGGTCCCTGTGATTATTAGCAAACAAACGAGTGTGATGTCTTTTTTGCACTACAATGAAAGTCACCAGTGGTTGATAGTTCGGTTCAAGAGAAGCACAGGCCTGCAATAAATTTCGTATCAAAATTGTAAATGTTCCAAATCCGTTTATGCTGAACTGATCCGGGAAGAAAATATATGGATACTCACCTTCCGGATTGCATCTAACTCGTACAGTAAAACTTGATAAAACTGTCCTTCGCTCACACCATCCCTACTCAAATAATTCACAAGTTAGTGTAAGAACAAGGCCTACAACATATAGCATATGCACGAGTAGTGGACTGAGTGTTGAATTTGGGTATATATCCAACACAGAAATGCTTAATCTTTCTAGAAGTTTCCCCTTGTTTTTGAAGGATCATACTTCCATACTCATGTCTCGATATCTATTGGTCATGGATATATAAAAGAAAATGAACTTTAGAGCAACAAAGAGTGCATGCATATAGATGAGTCATTCTTATGCTAACAGGTCGAGTTTGCCTTGATAAGACACAGGAAAATGTTGAAATATTTACCAACAAATCCTTGATGACAAACCTGTAAAATATTATCCTCAGCGGCTTTTGCCCCGTGGCCTTCCTAAAAGATATCAGAAGATCCCTGCACAAGAAATTGATATTAGAACGAAAATCATGCAACCCCAAGGGTGAAAGTACCTACGGAACGGAACTGAAATCAGTATACCTGATCATGCCACCACTGACAGTGCCACGTACAGGATCATGCCAAGTTTTGTACAAGTCCTGTATGAGTTCTTGTCTATGAGCTTGAGCACAAACTAATCCAGCGTATTTCGTCACTTCCGGCCAATCTTGTGAAGCTACTACCTATGGAACAGGTATATTTATGTGTAATTATTAGCACAAGGACGAAAACAAGTTCGAGGAAAAGAAGCTAGGAAAAAGAATCATACTGCTGCTATTGAGGGGCTCGAGTCTTCTCCATTTTCCGGGTGAGTCACATCTGCTCCGAATATTATGGTCGGTATATCGCTAACTAACGGTATTCGGCAGCTGATAGCATCCAAAAGAACAGTGTTTCTGCCACCCATCTGCAACAATGAGGGAACAATGTTTCAAATATATTTTGTGAAAAAAGTTCAGAAGCACGCATAGCGACCATAATTGGTATAAGGTTCAAATCAAATGATTATGTGGAACTTAGTTTTGTGTATATAAACCAGGAGAAACTATTTAACCTTAACATTGATCTTAAGGGCCACATTAGCCAAGTATTGTTTACTGATCTTAAAGACATGCTTTGTCAGACAGCATTGTGATATTAATCCTAGATCAGTTTCACAAATTCGCTTGAGATCACCTGAAAAAGTAGAACGATGTCACAGTTTAGTACAGCAGTACCATTTTGAGATCATTCTTTAAGTAGCCGCCCTAAGCATGTATAAGAACAGTGGAATGACGCGCACACGCGCACGCACACACACAGATATATATTAGAATTAGAACCACAAATGATATGACATACCATAAAGCGAGCCGTTGTTGTCAGGCAATATAGCTAATAGAAGCTCTAGTTCTTTTCCCTTAGTTTTCATGGATGCATGATAAACATGCTTCAAAGCTTTTTCCACTTGCTCGGGCCTGGCACTGTAGATCGGTATAACAGGCTCGGGATTGAACTCCTATAAAAACAGCAATGGCTTATAAACTTGTACTCCATGATGAAAACATAAAAGATATAAGGAAAAAAGAAACTACCATGCCAGAAACTTGGCACATTTGTGCAAGTTCATTGCAAAACCCTCGAGCAACACTCTCTTGCACGCTTCGTGAGAAGTTAATACATGCCCATCGGCTCACAGTCATTCCGTTAATCATTTTCTAGATAACGTAAAAGCAAGAAGCCGAAACATTATCAACCCAAGCTAGAAAAAGAAAAGACCTTATATAGTAGAGCAATTAAAATCCTTGTAGACAAGAATATTACCTTGTTCATCATGTTCCATTGCCCCACTTGAGGCAAACAATCCTTTTCTTTTCCAGTTTCATGATATTTCAGCTGCAAAGAGCCAATGAAACAATCAATAACGAATAACACTTTCCTTTTTTTTTTGGATTATGCATAAGTTTTAGGTATATTACCCAAGGGGCAGGAAGGATACGAGCCTCGACCGAAGCGAGTTTTTCACTAATTTTGATTCCAAACTCCTTTGCATAAGGATCTTGATCATAAGCATTATGTTGAACCGTCTGCTTGTGTTCAATATGCAGCAAAGACAACTTGTCAAGCAAATGAAGATCGGGGATAGTTGATATGCATACAAGATTACTATATAAAATGTACCTGCAGAATGTCATTTTCTCGATCCCTCGGTCTTTGGCATGTGACTTTCAAGAGAGCAGTAATTTGCCTCTCATTCAATCTTTTCGTATATCTCTGTCCCTCCACGATTTTGCATGCCTAGTGAATCAACGAGTCCAGATTTCTCTTCGGAGTTAGTAAAGAAAAAGGATAATTACCAAGGGAACTTATAATAAAACTTTCGGTGATATCTTCTAACCTCCATAGGTAAATAATTTGCCTTCTTCTGGTTTCCAACTTGAAGGCAAGGTAGATGCGTATGCTGAATTGTGAAGCTATACATTTCTTGGAAGTATTCAACAACAGACTTCATTGTAGAGTTATCGTCAACCGGAAACCTGAAAAAAGCACCATAGGTAATAACGACAGTATAAGCACTCTCATTCGAGCTCTAGCAAAATGCCTTAATATCCATAATCAGGAAAGTTCTCTAGTTCAAGCTTACACTAGTTCTCTAGTAGGCTGAGAAGTCAATCCTGAAACACGGTATTTTCTTCGTACATTCCCTCTATGTGTCACCTCTACTTTGACTCCTCTGAGCGCCTTCTTAATCTGTTGGTTATTTCAAAGTTAGTAATTATGATCAAACCAAATGCCGAGAACAAAACCGTACTGCAGCAGAAGTAAAATGAAAACCATACCTTCACACGATCGGAATCCGACAATGGCCTAGACAGTACATCCTTGCCTAGAAGCTGAGCAACAAACTCTATTACAGGGAGAGGCTCGATGAATGCAGCTGAAGCCATATCTGTTAGAAAAGGGTAAAATAGAGATAAACAAAAGATAAGAACCATCAAGGCTGAAAAATATTGTAAATTTGATCATATTTCATATACCGATGTTCAGAGACAACCCCATCTGAGTAGGCCTAATACTTTGGTAAAAACCACACCATGACTCCAAACCGTCGCCAAGCCTTTGTGGTGCTCTAATATCAGGTGAAAAGAACGATCTCCCAATAGGACAGTACCTTCACAACATTAGGCAAAATGAGATGTATAGAATAATATTGATAAACAGAATCAGTTTTCTATGAACACGTACCTCTTTGACGATAACTCTCGTAATACAATGTCTAGTATTTGGAGCGCTTCTTGTGGAGCATCAGCTCGCTTACCGGCTAAAAACTGGCCTAAATGATGCATGTTTGCTCGTGCAACAAACTTTATTACCACTTTATATTCTCTTTCTCTTCTGTAAAATCATATATAGGTCTTTAGAGATCAATTCAAAAGGAAGTAATGTATATCTAATATACTATTTATGTATGAGATTACTCACTTGGGGCCATTGATGCCATCTTCCTCGTCTACAAGCTTAACGACGAACTCCTTCCACGCAAACGGAAGCTCACCGGCCGTGTACAAACTCTTTCTGCCGTCATAAGCCGGCAATCTCGTACCCAAATCGGATTCTTTGTACAGTCTCACAAGTTCTGCAATAATAGCTCGGTTAACCGTTCTGGATGCTACTTCGGGAGTTATTGTAACCTGCAAAAAACAAATGGCAACATACAGGTTTTGCCAAAAGGCAAACAACAATAAGAACAAAATTTAATATAACACCATAAATGCCGTTAAAAGTTATAGCATTGCATCTTCAATGTTAACAGCAAATATGAAAAAGACATAGCAAGCATACACATGATGAATGTCAGAGTAAGGGCCCACTTTCAAATATTGCCATGAAAATCCAAATCAAATACAAGAAATAAAAAAGCTTACATCATACTGGTTCAAGTCCTTGTCTGGCAACTGAGCAAAGAAATGGTTAGCCTTCACAATACATTTTGTCCCAACTTGACCATAACCAGGTCTAGGTGCAAAATTCAAAGACTTGCTTGAAGTGGGGAACCCCATTTCCATTCCACAAGAATCTTGGTTCACTGGTTTATGTGCTACAGTGCAAGGCCTTGAACTTGGTCTCATACAAACATCTAGTTGATCAGATTTTTTACCACCCCTTCCTCTTCTTCTTCCTCTATTCTTTGATGGAGGTGATGTGGCTTGGTTATGGGGTTGTTTTGTGTTGTTGTGAGGTTCATGAGCTTGTGGTGGACCTTTGCCATTTTGTGCTGTTTTGGGTGGTCTTTGAACTGTGTTCATAGTGTTTTGCAAGTGGCTTTTTATCACCAGGTGTTGCTCTGAGCTCTCTTTCATTTGCCTTATAGGCATACTTGGTTTACCTTTGCTGATATACAAGGATATAGTTAAAAAAAATCAATTTCATATATATGAACACATAAAGACACAAAACCCCAAATCAAGCTTGTCTGTCACTACTAAAAACTGAAACTTTATAAGAAAAAACATCAGTCTTGAAATGAATATAAGCTCAAGCAGATGAATATAACAACAGCATTAAAGAGAGCTGATTTTTTTCTGTAAAGAGGAGATTTTGAAACCATGGAACTTTTGGGTATATAGAAAGAATAAAAACAGTCTAGAAGAAAACAAAAAAACACAAGAGCATGAATACAAAGAGAAGGAATAAACATTGAAAAGGGCAATGTAAACACACACATGGATATAAAAAAAATAAATAAATAAAACCAAAAATATATATGAACTCATTAAATGCCATAATCCAAATAACTTACCAGTCACCAACTTGAAAACAAAAATAAAAAAGCAGTGAACTTTGAAGCAAAGATAACAAGAGGAAGATGATAGAAAAGATGGGTTTAAAAATAGAGAGAAATAAAAGAGCAGGGCCCAAAAAAGGAGATTCAAAAAGATGGGATTTTTGAAGAGGATTCAAAGAAGAAAAAAAGAGAGAGGGAGATGATGATGGTGGTGTGTAGGTGATGGTGGTGATGAATCTTTTATACACGCATGCAAAAGAGCTTTTTGGTGTTTTCTTTATCACGTGTTAAAGCCTTTTATTGTTGTAAGCTTCTTCTTCTCTCACTCACTCATTCTTTGCTGCCATTTTTAATGAAAATGGCTTTGGGGTTTTTTAATTAGCACTTAGCTTAAGCTTTTAAGCTTTTCTTTTTTCTCTTTCTCTGTGTGTTATTGCTTTGAACTGATGGGGGCAGCAGCCTCGAGGACGTACACCATGGCTCATTGATGTTTAAAGAAACAATAAAAATAAAAGTAAAAAAAAAAACGACAGTCTATAAAAAGCACATACATTGAATATATATATATAAACATAAGTGAAAGAGGAAAGTGGGAGGGTGTGATGGTGGAGATGGAGAATAAAAAAATTAACAAAAAAAACCAAATTAATTAAAAAACTTAAACATAGTAACTAAATAATCCAAAAGAGATATTTGACCAAAATAATAATAATAATCCAAATGAGATAATGAACTGAGAGGATGGATACACAGAAGAAGAATAATTCGAACTTTGCAGTCCCTCTCTCCTCTCTCTCTAGTACTTATGTAATGCTTTGCTTCATGTATTGTCTCTCTCCTAAATTATTATTCTAAGATTAAAATTATACTTTAAGTTATTAAATTATTAATAAATTTATATTTTAATTATTTAATTTTAAAAAATTGTAAAATAATTATTAAATTATTTGAAACTTTTTATTTAAGTTATTAAATTATTTGAAAGTTTTTATTTAAGTCATCGAGTTGTTAAGTCTTTTTTTTAGTCCAACAATAAGTGTTGATTTGATGGTTAATATCGGAAATTGAAGAAGAAAGTTGTTAGGATTTTGATTCGTTGATTTATAATGTTTAATGAGTTGTAGAAGAGAAAAAAGAATAAGAGTTTTTTATTGATGTAGACAGTGTGAATAAAGAATGTCATACAACAGTGATTTTAACAATATAGTGATTTAAATGAAAACTTTCAAATAATTTAATGACTATTTTGTAAATTTTTTGAAATTGAATGATCAAAATGTAAATTTACAAATAGTTTAGTGGCATTAAAGCGGTTTACCCTTATTGTTATTATCATCCTAAGCAAATATTTTAAGCTAAAATATGCCATAGGTCTATGTACTCTTTACAAATTTACAAATTAGTTATTTTACTTTTATTTTCGGAAACTTAGTCCTTTTACTTTTTATATTTTAAAATTCAGATCCAATGGTTAACATTACTATTTCTTTTATTAAATTTATTGATGTGACGTTTTGAAATAATATATATTCAATTGATAACAATATAACTAAATAAATAATGTTATAATGAACTTGCATGTCAACAAATTAATATTAATAGTATTAAGAATTTAACCTAAATTTTAAAACCTAAAAATTAAAAGATTAAATTCTTAAAAGTAAAAATACAAGAGCTAAATCCTAAATTTACAAAGACTTACAACACATTTTAATTAATATTTTATGCATTTATCTATACACTATTTTAAGTCTGTACATATATTCCATCTTATCAAAAACTGAGAACTACTTTTTTATTTTAATTTGTTAAATTTTATATTTATTATGAAAATCAAATAATTAGATAAATTGGGTAATATTATTAAAAAAAGGTATTTGTATTAAATTTTTATTATTTACTTTGAATTATTATTGTGTTTAAATTATAACATTTTGTTAATAGAATAAATTTAATATTAATTGCGAATTTATTTAATTTTATGTTTAATTTGTTAAATACAATCTTGATTTTATTTAATTTTATAAAAGTTAATTACTAATATTATTATATAATTATGAATTTTCATCAAATGAATCATAATGATAAAACTCGAATTAAACATTAAAAAAATAATGCTATTGTTATTGTTTATCAAAAAAAATTTTTTTCCTATATAAATCAAATAATTTATGATTTTTTCTAAGAATCATATATTGAGATTTTATTAAAAATGTATAAACTTTTATTATTAAATGGAAGGAATAAATATTAAAATTGCATATGAATTTTAGTTTAATATTTAATGCGATACATATATTAATTTTTGTTCTAATGTACATATGAAATTTTTATTTTGGTTGAATTATATATATCTTTGATTTTGAATTTAGTTGTAAAAAACAAATATGTAAATATACTTTTGTATTAAATAAATATAATTATTTGTACATAAGATGTGTAAAATAGTATTGTGAATTACAACGTTAATAAATTATGAAAATAAAAAAATTATTGTATATAAATCAAAATTAATATTAATTTTGAAATTTTCTCTTCATATTAATATTAATAAAGGGAACCCGATTCAATGTTATTGGTATATACATTTATATGATTAGAGATTGCAAAATAATCCAAAATCCGATTCTAACTTGACATGACATGACCTTATAAAGTTGTTTTCCCTAATGCCATGTTTGTTGTAGGATAAGGTGGGATAGGTTTTCAACTAAAAATTTTAAATTTAGGGTAAATTAATCTATGGTGACTCTAAAATGGGATTTGTCCTGTTTTGGTTATTCTAAATAAGACAATTATGTATATTAGTCATTGTGTTAGGATTTCTATTTTCTTAATGAATTACTGACGTGGCTAATTGAGCGTCTAACACGTGACTTTTTTTGTTGACTTTTGACTGAAATTTAGAGACATTTTAATTAGTCAAATACTTTTTCCCCCAAAACGTTATAAAGATGTCTCTAAACTTTAGCCAAAAGTCAACAAAAGAATGCCACATGTTAGTCACTCATAGGGCTAGTGTGTCACATCAGCAGTCTGTTAAAAAATGAAAAATTTAATAACAGTGACTAGTTAACACAATTATTTTTATTTAGAGAGACTGAATTGAAAAAGAAATTTGAAGTGATTAAAATAAGACAAACCCTATTTTAGAGTGACCATGGGTGTTGTTTATCCTTAAATTATGTTTGACTTTGTTGACACAAGTATCCGCTTCTCTAGAAGAAGTCTTTGAAATGTCTTTCTCTAGCAACTAACCCATACCATCAACAATTGAAGGTGCATATAAGGTCAAGATTTGTGGTTCCAGCTATGACGCCCTCCATAATTTATTCACACACCCAATCTAACACATGTCCTGAGTTTTGTACGTATTGATCTACTCTAACCGAGGCACCCCTATCCATGAACCATACATGGCTCGTCGTAAATGTCATTAGGACAAAACCCCGACATGGGGACAATGCCTTTGATTCTTAAAGGACAATATCAACTACCTGACAGGTGACACTTCAATATTTCTCCCAAAAGAGTAGACCCTCTCAATTGACTCAATTAAAATCAAACCCATTCCCATCATCTTAAAAAAAAAATTCAAACACTTGTCTTTTTAATTTTATAAGTATTTTTACATCTTTTAATTATAAATTTGAATTTATAAAATTTTATAACATTTATTTCATATATTTTAATTAAATAATTTTAAAAATTACAAAAATATAATAGATTATATTTAAGGAGTGTTTCTCAAAAGATTTTAGTTTTATAATCAAAATTGGGTGTTAGAACTTTAAATAAAATTAATTTCAAAACGAAATAAAATAAATTATATAAAAATCAGATTGAGACTGTAGCGGGCATCCCTAATAAGGTTTGTGCGCAATTGAATAGGAGTTTGGTATAGGTACGTAAACAATACATTGATGCTCGTAAATTATTTAAGTTTGATTTAAATGTTATTAAGTTAAATTTTAGTATAAGTTTGAATTTAAGAATCATAATACTGATTTGAACAACTCGAAATTAATCAAGCTTCTCATTGTAGTATATTCTAAAATTACATTTTTCACCTTTATTATATAAACAAAATTATAACTAAATTGGAGCTTGTTAGTATTCGACTTCGTCTCATCTCCATTATATTCTTAGTTTGGCATGATATGATTTGGGGGCCCAAGATCAACGGTGGTGATGGGGGTCATTTCATGAGATTAGGTGGGGTATGGATGTACAATATACCATATGATGGATCCTTAAGACTCAGAGTCTGAAACAGAGAGAGAGTTAAAAAGAGGACAAAGCACCATTCAATTTCAGAGTGTGGTGGAGTGATGCAGTGATTGTGTATTATGACATTATGGACTTCAGATGAGATATATTTGGGTCCCACTCACCCCTCATTTAAAAGTCAATTTTTATGTGTGTTTTTTATGATTTTTCAGTTTTAATACAAAGGCAAAGGCAAATCCCACACTCATTATATTTTGGATGCTTTCAAATATTTCATTGTTTTGTTTACCCAGTTTTTAAAGTTTTTCTTTTAATCTTTTGAAATGATTTTGTGTTTTCAAGACTCATGCTTTGGTGTTAAATTGTCTCTTTTTTTTTCAAAATTATATTTATATACTTAATCTAAAAAAATTGAATTTTCATATATTTTATATTTCATTTTAATGACAAAGTGAAGGAGCTAAGCATACACTCAAAACCCAAATTATAAATATAAAAAGTTTGACACATAAAAAGAAAAAAAATTCCAATGCAAAGTGTGAAGGGACTTTAGAAAAAAAGGTGGACCACTTTCATCTTGGATTCTATTCATGATGGCCATGAATCAAAAACAGCAAAAAGAAAATCAAGTAATTATTTGTTTAATTGTCATTTATTATCATTGCAAACTATTGAAAGTTGAGTAGAATAGAATTATATATATGTAATTTCTTTTTAATTCATTGCACTCACTTCTTGAGACCACGAAATAAAGAAGATTAAAAAAATAATTTGGGTTTTAGTTTAATTAGTTGATACAGATGTTATCAAGATGAAATATCTAAAATTAAAAATATATATTTTGAGGTATGGGCTTGTTTTGTTGTGACATAGGAAATTTTTTTTTTTCAAGGAAATAAATTTTGTAAAGGGAGAATGGATAGATGGGCAAATTTTGTTTTATTTTGGGATTGGAATTTTTTGTTTTAATTAATAAAAAATTAAATACTCTAGTAAGTGAAAGGGTATATAGAGCATGGAGGAGAGGATCCTAAGCTTGTAGACAAAAAATAGGTATCAATAGAGGAAGTGGGTGAGTTTCCCAAGTTATGTATTTCTTTAGTGTGTTCTTTTTATGTCCTAAAACATAAGCAAAGGGAGATGGGTGAGTGCTTAGGGTGGGGGGCCCAACCTCCATATTATATAAAAGAAAAAAGAGTTATTTGTATAGATTAATTTAAAAATTTTTAGAGGTAATTAGTCTCTATATGTTAAATCAAAAGATCAAAGAGTAAATTATACTTTAATCTAATGTACAATGATTAATTCACTTATTTTTTGAGTTGAAAAATACAATATAATTTCACATCTAATACGCGATCCTCCATAACACGTTTATCATTAACATACAATTTTATCATTATACTTATAATTTCCTACAAATTAAAGCCACTAATAAACAATAGTTCAACTCAAAACATACATTATTATATTTAGATAAATGTGATTAATACCAACCATAAAGCACGACATGTATACATAAATTATCATATATTGATTTTACCAAAGTGAATAAATAACAATGAAGAGTAACATGGTCAACCTACAAATGTTTTGGTGTTTCCTTTGAAGTTTATAAAAAATCTACATTCTTTTTTATATCAAGATGCATGCAAGCATTTGATTATCCTTAACATCTATTTATTTAGGTTTGATCATTGAAAGACTATTTAAATAAATTGTAAAAAAATGTTTTGGGGTTTGGGTAATGCATGCGTGCAACTCCTTCCATGATGGGGTTATTGAAAATTTAAAAAAAAAAAAATCTAGGGTTTTGAGTCATTCATTCTTTTTGGTTGTATATGTGTCGCCCATTGATTATATTAGTATTATTTATTTTTGCAATTATGGTATTAAATTATTAGAATTGAAATGGGTTTGAAATCTTAGGATCCACTATAATATAGTATATAAAATTGTATTTGATGCATAAAAAATTAAATTATTTTTATATATAATAATGTGTTCAAGATAGTGCATGAAATTATATACTTTCAATGTGAGGAATATATGAATTATTATTTCAATAAAAATTAGGAATATTTTTAAAATTATATAACAATTTTAATTTAATATGCAAGGTCTATAAATTTTATTGGCATGAAATAAATTAGGAATACTAATTATTGCGAAATAACAAATATTATTTCAATTATATAACAATTAAAATCAATAAATTACCTTAAAAAATAAAAAGGTAACAAATAAAAGAGTAAATCACTCAAAAGTATAAATAAGTATTGTGAACCTAATTTTTTATTTCCTTTTTTATAATATCATATTGCTATAGTATATATATTTCGTATTTATAAAAACAAATTAATTCAATTAATTTCATATTTGATAAATACATATAATAATTATTTAATTCATAATGGGGATAATTTTTTAACTCGACAAGTAAAATTAACAAATTATTATATGTCACAATTATTTTTTTTTTGTTTTTTAAAAATATTAATTAGGCACACTCATCAAACCACCAATTAATAGCAAATAATAATCCATTAATAATCTTAAAAAGTTGATTTGCTAATTGCTGTATTATCCATTTAAATCAATTTATTTTACAATACAATACTGATCTCTCAATAATTTTTCTAATAATGATATAAAATAAAAAGTAGGACCCATAAAGATCATAAAGCGATGGGCTAATTAGTGGGGGCCCATCAATATTATGCAGTCCTTTCAAAACCCACCCGCAGCTTTTGTCCGTACACTGAAATGGGCTCTTTGGCAGTTGCGTAGTTAATAATTTTTATTATTTTGGATTTTATTACTTTTTGACCCTTTTTTTTTCATTTATGAGATTTCTTAAAGTTAAAAGCATATTTTTTTAAAAAAAAATTAGGGAGTTAAGAAGTTATAAATAATTTAGCATGGCGTATAAAATTTACAATATTAATAATTATAAATAATTTTATTTTTCAATAGAAAAATCAAAATTTGAATCATAAGGAAGAGTACAAAATTGTTAATCATATTCATCCTAAATTTAATTTAAATTGAACTTTTTTTAGAAAAAAGGTGAAAGGGTTTCACTTTGATTTATTGGAGATGACAAAAGGTGATTGTTGTTGGGACCAATAAAAAACAAAAAAAAAAGAGAGAGTTTTTGATGTGTTAAAGGCCAAACATCACCCTTTTGCTTTTCTTTCTCCTTTACTTTGACTGACATTGCATTATCCCTTCCTTTTATTTACTTTTTCTAGGGTTTAATTTTAAGGTAAATTACATTTAGAGTCATTAAATTATTAATAAATTTATATTTTGGTCACTCAGCTTTAGAAAATTATAAAATAGTCACTGAATTATTTGAAGGTTTTCGTTCAAGTCATTAAACTTTTTGAAAGTTTTTATTTAAGACACTAGTTTGTTAAGATTTTCTTTTTCTTTTTAAAAAACTCACTTAGTGAGCTCCAAGTGAGGACTTTATTATTGGTACAGTGGATTAGTACTCCACTAATAAGTAGAAGAACATACCTTAGATCCAGTCAGTGTCGGAGATTAGAAAAGAAAGTTATTTAGATTTTGATTTGTAGATTCATGACATCTAAAATTGTTTCATGAAAAAAAACTGAATAGTATAAGAGAAGAGGAATGAGAGCTTTTGATTAGTGCAAATTGTGCAAGCAAAAAATGACATACAACAATGATTTTAACAGTCCAGTGACTTAAATGAAAACTTTTGAGTAGTTCAGTAATTGTATTGTAACTTTTTAAAATTAAAGGATCAAAATATAAACTTACTAATAATTAAGTGACATTGAGGAATTTACCTTTAGATTTATTGTAGGCTTTATTAATAATTTCACTCATTGTCCATGCTTAATTTAGGGATCAAATTACTAATAAATCCTTTATTATATGTCCCTATCATAGTTAAAGTACTACTTTATTTAATTTAACTTATTGTCCCTAAGCTCTTAGTGCCCTTTTAGGTCTAAACCTTATATACTAAACTATTATATGATTTTTTTTTATTAATTTCATAAATATCAAATAAATTTAAATATTCATTATGCATAAATTTTAAATATGATGTCTTCCAATGTCCATCCTTTTTCTTTCATTATAATTTATTTTATTTTTTTCGTTTTTCCGTATGAAATCTGAATACATAATTATCTTTAAATTTTGAGTAAATTATATAGATGGTCACTTAATTATTTAAAATAAATTCATTTTACGCACTTAAAATAAAGAATTTACAATTTAAGCATTCATGTTACATAGTTCGATCATATTGGTCACTCCCGTTAAAATCACAAATGGCTAGTTGACGTGACAGTTAAAAATCGTTTAATAACAATTTTAACCCTCAATTTACATATTATATCATTTAATCATAATTTTTAAGAATTAACCTTCAAATTTTACAAATTTGATCCTAATTCAAAACGATTCAAAGAAATACATACAAAATTTCAAAAGATATAATAATAAATTTAAAATTTATATTAATATAAATAAAAATGATTATATTAATATTGGATAATAAAAAAACTCCCCAGACAAAAAAATTTACAACCAAAAGAAGAGTTTATACGCACTGAAGCATAAAGATGTTGGATTTTTTTTTCTCTTTTCTTGTTGGCTAATCTTTTGGACTTGGATCCTATTTCTTTTATATGGGAAATGAAAGATCATTATTGATTTATATTGACAATAATGAAGCTTTTAGGAGGGAGGATTATTGGCTGCTCATTTATGGTTGGTTCGTGCAGTGTTTATGTTTGTATAAACTTTATAATGTCAAGTTTTACTGTCAACAATCAAGAGTCTATTGCCTGTAGGGGGTGGGAGGAGGGGGGACAGGGACGTTGATGGTGGGAGGGGGAGAGGGGGAGAGGGAGAGTGGTGACAGGGTGGGGGAGCGGAGATTTTTTTTTAAAATTTTATTTAATATTAAATTTAATATTAAATTTTTAAAAATATTTATGTATTTTTTAAAATTTTTAGAATTAAGATCAAATTGTGAAGATTTGTAAAATTTGAAGGTTAATTTTTTAAAATTGTGACTAAATCGATATAATATGTAAAAGTTGAGGGCTAAATTTATTATTATATCGATTTTTTAACTGTCACATCAACTTGCCATTTATAATTTTAACGAGAATAACCAAAATGACCGAACTATATAATGATGGTGCTTAAATTGTAAACTTTTTATTTTCGATATTTAAAATGAAAATTTTTAATAAATTAGATAACTACCTACTACCTAGAATTTACCCTTAAATTTGATCTCTCTGTTATAACTTTCAAAATTAATAATTAATCTTGCTATCACCTATACTTTTAATCTTATAAAAATTAGTATTAATCCCTCTTCTAAACAAGTTGGGTCCATCAATTTCATTTCCCCCCCTCTCTCCTTTTTACTAAAACAAACTTAAAAATTCAATATTGGATATATTAATACAAAGTTCTAAGTGTGAGATACCAATAAATATGAAATCTACTTTTAATTTTGTGTTCCGTTAATATTATTGCTATTACAACAATTAGGAAAATATGAATTTACGTGTATTTAAATACATTTTATTTTTTAATTTAAGGGCAAAAAAAAGTTTTTATAGATAGAAATTTTGTATAAAAAACAATAATCATCATTAAACATTAATCTTTTTCACATGATTTAATCTAAATGTGAAATGATAGTATTTTGATCTACCAATATGATATATATGTAATGGGCAATCCACCAAAGGGCATTGCCTTTTTGCCTAGATCACAACTCATTTTGCTATAAAGAACAGAACTGCATCGATCGAATTAATTGAATAAAAAATTAGTTAGGTGTTAATTTAAGATAAGGAGTCAAACCGTTTGATATGGATCAATTGAACCGATTAACTAAATTAATTTGAATTGAATTAAAAGATCAATTAAATTAATAGATGAACACAATCCAGCAAATATAAAATTTAAATCTGAATATATAAAAAATTTTAAATGATTTTTATTCCGAATATAACAACGAAGAGATACGAGTTCGTCATTGAATGAAAAGCTATTATGATTATAAGATGAAAATGTGGCACATGAACTTAATTCTAGTTTTGCTTTTTAGTAGATTATTTTTTATTTAAAACCCAGAAATAAAAAATGCCCCAATAAAGGTATAAATGAATGACTATATTAGTTTCCATAATGGATTCCATGTTTGGCAGTCAAATAAGGTGGAACCACCAAAAATGAGGAGGAAAAAAAGAATAAAGTGAGCTCAAATTTATCATGAAATCATCATTACAAATGAATATTTGTTGGTGAAATTTTCTTCTTCTATCCCTATTTTCAAATCAAACTTCAAATTATTTGGTTGATACAATCATATCATGTATGACCATATATCATCTCATTATTATTCTTACTTTTGATTTTTGAGTAATTGGTGCCAACAAGAAAGTGAATATAATAGGTCCCCTATTCTATCTACTTTTTTTTTTTTGAAACAACCCCTATTCTATCTACTATCATATAATGTAGGGTCGATATTGTTCTTTTTAATTCAAAATTGAAATATCTATGGTCGATTCTATTTTTGGTGAAGTGCTAAAAAAATTGTTATTATATATTATTAAATTTTGAATATAAATACATAAAAAAATTGATTTTTTTTAGTTATTTGAATATTCATTGGTTCTTATATAGTATTTTGGTTGAAAAGACAATAGTTTTTAGATTTAATCAATTCAGATTGATTTTTTTATGATTTTTATGACACATAATAGAACTTGAATATAAATCTCAATTTTTTAGGGATTAATATAAAAAAATATACATGAACATTGATTTTGTGCGATTCTATACATGATATTTTTATCTAATTCAATTTTCATAAATCACTAATAATATTATTGAATTAACACCATTTATGTTGATATATTTCATTCACAAACAATTATGTTAATCCAACATGAAAATAAATGTATGTATTGATTACTTTTAATGTGTTCAATTAAATCAAGATTAGAGGTTTATGTATATATATGAACCACAATTTAAGTTATATATATAATTACAACAAATCAAAATTTATATATGTACAATAAACTAAGATCAAGATTACTTTTAAAAAACATTGTATGGGAGCTAAAATATTCATCTCAAATTCAAACCCACCATCAACCTCGAAAGCCCGAGCCGAATGCCAACTTCAAACATTCAAGGATAGTCCATAATTCTGCTTTCAAAATGGAATATGAGCCCATAACAGTGAATTCGGCTTACATGCTTGAAACCCAAGCTCAGGACCAAAATCCCCATATTATACATGCATTTAGTGGTCAAATCTCTCCATTGGAACCATCCATCTACAAGAAAAAGTTCAATAGCTAATGAATTCATCAAATCCAATCTTCAATCACATAACCTTAAATTACTTATCAAAATGCCAGACCCTAAGCTCTCTGAAGCAAGTCCATGCCCAAATGGTAACCACAGGCCTCACTCACCACACTTACCCTCTCAGCAAGCTCCTCTATTTATCCGCCACTTTAGCCTTACCTCATGCCCTCACAATCTTTAACCAAATCCCAAACCCAACAATTTTCCTTTACAACAGTCTCATTTCCTCAGTACTATCATCAACCAACCGAAAATGTGAAACCCAACTTGCTTTTTCCTTGTATGAAAGAGTTCTTTGGGATAAAACAATTAGACCCAATTCCCACACTTACCCTTCTCTTTTCAAGGCTTGTGGTTCTCATCTCCATGGTCTAGCTCTACATGCCCATGTGTTAAAATTCCTTGGACTTGCATATGATGATTTTGTCCAAACCTCATTGCTTAATTTCTATGCCAAGTATGGCAAATTGGGTGTGGCTAGATGTTTGTTTGATCAAATTAGGAGCCCAGATTTAGCTACTTGGAATTCAATGTTATCCGCTTATGGTAGTGGTGTTACTAGTGAGGAGGAGGACACTAGTGTATCAATGGAGGCTTTATGCCTATTCACTGAGATGCAGAAAAACCCTTTAGTTAAGCCAAATGAAGTTACGTTGGTAGCTTTAGTTAGTGCTTGTGCTAATTTAGGTGCTTTTTGTCAAGGTATATGGGCGCATGTTTATGTGTTGAAGTACAATATTAAGTTAAATTATTATGTGGGTACTGCTTTGATAGATATGTACTCAAAATGTGGGTGTTTGGACTTGGCATATCAGGTGTTTGATGAATTGCCTGAAAGAGATATATTATGTTATAATGCAATGATTGGTGGATTTGGTATTCATGGTTATGGTCACAAGGCACTTCAACTTTTTGAGAAAATGAAGTTTCAAAGGTTAGTGCCTGATGATGTGACATTTGTTGTTACAATGTGTGCTTGCTCACATGTTGGGTTAGTAGACGAGGGTTGCAAGGTTTTTGAGTCAATAAATGAAGATTATGGTAAGGAGCCAAAGCTTGAACATTATGGGTGCTTGATAGACCTTTTAGGTAGAGCTGGGAGGGTTCAAGAAGCTGAAGAAAAGCTCAAGGGAATGCCAATGAAACCCAATGCCATTTTATGGAGGTCTTTACTTGGGGCAGCAAGGGTTCATGGTAATTTACAAGTTGGGGAAATTGCATTGAAGCATTTACTAGAACTTGAGCCAGAAACTAGTGGGAACTATGTGCTTTTATCAAATATGTATGCAAGCATTAATAGATGGGAAGATGTTAAAAGAGTGAGGAAATTAATGAAGGATCATGGGATTAATAAAATGCCAGGTAGTAGCTTAGTTGAAGTTAATGGTGCCATGCATCAATTCCTGATCGGAGACAAAACTCACCTGTGGTCGAAACGAATTTATTCGAAGCTCGAAGAAGTTGGCAAAAGGTTACAGCAATATGGTCATAAGCCTAGAACTAAAGAAGTGTTGTTTGACATAGATGAGGAGGAAAAAGAACATGCACTTACTTACCATAGTGAAAGGTTAGCAATTGCATTTGCTTTGGTTGCTTCTGATTCGACTGCTCCTATTCGTATCATTAAAAATCTTCGTGTTTGTAGTGATTGCCATGAAAGTACTAAGCTTATTTCGAAGATATATGGAAGAGATATTATTGTAAGAGATCGAATTCGGTTTCATCATTTCAAAAATGGGACTTGTTCTTGCAGGGACTATTGGTGAGATAGTGTTAAAAGATAGTGTTTGAATGCAAAAAAAGTTTGGTTATAAAGAGGTTAGTCATCTTTGATTTTAAATTTCCATTTTATATGATTTTTTAGATAGTTTATTGATTACACTATATATACAACTTGGTCTGTTTTGAGTAAAATTATGTGCATTGGACTCAAAAGGCCTTTTGAGTGTTGTTACTCAGGGCGGATTCAAAGGGGAGAGGTTCCTTGGCCTTCTTACTAAAATGGAAATATTGCATTTTGACCCATATAAAAAAATTAGTAAATTCTTTTATCGGCGGCTATGACATTGTTTCTTATCAATATCAATGTGTAAATGAATTGCATTTGAATTAAAAAATATTCGAATTCAATTTGGTAATTATTGAGATTAGTAATAACTAGCTTGAATGACACGTGAGTCTTATCGAGCTTTTCATTTTTAATATACGTTTTAAATATTTTTATACTATTAAATTATGTTATTGCCCTTAGTATATATTATTAGCCCTAAGTTTAATTATCAAACTGAGTTCAAACTCAAGCTTGAGTATGCAATAACTTAATTAAGCTTGAGTTTGTACTTGAGTATGATAATTGATAAATGAGCTTAATTTAACCCAAACTCGAATAGTTTAATTATATTTCAAGTTGTGCTCGAACTTAAAAAAAAAACATATGTTTGATCGAATTCAAGCTTAAACTTACCAATTAATTTTCGAACTCAACTCAACTCGGCTCAATTATTCTCCTAATAAAAATAATAATGTGTACTCAACTTAATGCTTTGTTCAATTAGTACAGTATATACAATTATCCTCAATAGATGACATTCGATGAATCAAAATTTACCCTTTACAACTCTTTGTTTATCCAAAAGTGTGATCTTATTTATATATAAAACATGTGCTAAAATAGTGCAAATATCAAATGTCATAAAGAACCAAGAAGAATGATGTATGGATTTATAAAAATATATAATGTTAATTAAGCTTAGTGGGACGAGCATGAGCCATAAAGCATTAGTGCTTCCTAGTCGGTCAATGAGTTGATGACACGTATTCATGGTAAAATCCTGGACACATCATCATATCATAATTCTATCTTTATAAAATTAATGGAATGCTTTTTTTTTTGTAAAAAAAAGTATAAAAATTAAATTCTAAAAATATAAAAAAGCATAGGACCTACTGCTTTCCTTTTCTCATTTTTGTTAATTTAAATTAGTCAAACTTCGAATTGATGAGTATTAATTAGTATTTTAACAAATAAATTATTAATTAATTATGAATTAAATTTGTGATATAATGGTAAAAGATTTTTATGAAATAAAATTT
The DNA here is from genome assembly GCF_007990345.1 of Gossypium hirsutum. Taxonomy (NCBI): domain Eukaryota; kingdom Viridiplantae; phylum Streptophyta; class Magnoliopsida; order Malvales; family Malvaceae; genus Gossypium; species Gossypium hirsutum. Next base: position 52,100,296 of record NC_053445.1, read on the forward strand.
TAATTGACATCTGATTTCCTTAAAAAATAAATTACCATTAACTTTTATTTTAGTAAAATACTAGATTTTATAAATTTTATTTTTATTTTTTAATCTTATTTAATTTAAATTCAATTTAATCCAAAATTTATCAAATTATACGTAAATTAATTAATTATTTCGTTTAATTTAATGAACATATATTTTTAATTGCTTTATATATGACACAGAACATTATGGAAAGGTGACATATTTTCCTCCCTGTCATGTCTAAAACTTTCACAATCAATCAATCGCCTGACTTTATTGCCAACAGTATATTAAATATATTTAAATATATATATGATAATTTTTAAAATTGTTTGTAATATAAAAAAATATTATTAATATATTAAATATTAATTTTTTATTTCCAATAAAAGGTTAAATGAAAACTTCGCTCCTAAATTATAAGTGCTTTTTTTTTTTGGGTAGAAAAGATAACTGCTTGTTTATTTAGATATTTAAAGTGTTTTTAATTATTAAAATTATACTTAAATTATGATTTCATCACCTAAATTGTTTCAATAGTTTACTTATTAGGTTAAAAAATATCTCTTAATCAATTGTTTTTTGAAGAGTGTCCTAACTTTTTAACCCAAAAGAAATTAGCTATTTTTTTATAATTTACTTTTTTTTATATCAAGTTGATTAATGTTCCTTTTACTAATTAAATTTGACATTAAATTTTTTTAAAAGAGTCAAATTTGATCATTAATCTTTTAAAAAAATATTATTTTCTTAGCAATAATATTGACTAAAATGTTTAACTTTTAAACATGACACCTCAAATGATAATCTATGTGTACTTTGGGCTATTTTTTGAATTTTTATTTTTTATAATTTAAATTATTTATTAACGTGACATATAAGGTAAATAATAATATGTCAACATAAAGTACATATGGGTTGCCTCGCGGGTTATCACATTTATCTTGTTAAAAAATTAGTGTTTTAGTCGAATATCTCAGTAAAAAAATGATTTGACTCTTTTTTTTTTGAAAGATAATAGACAATTTTAACTCAAAATAAATAAGTGCCCGCTAAAAAAATACTAAATTGACAAAATATGTAGACATTGAGAGTTAAATGTGTCATTATGCCTATTAAAATTTATATAAATATAAATAATTTAAATACAACAATGGCACAATAAACTGGAAAAATATTATACAAATGTATAAATTACTAGATCTATTCATTGGTTGAGCTTAAGCATGATCATGCTTGCTTAGGCTTGGCTTGCTTGAAATAGGAGATTAAAATTTTGTCCAAGTTCGCTAATATTTGTAAATGGTTAGTTAACGCCCATTTTAGGTTAGCCTATATTATTTTTTATTTGTTTAAATATAAAAAATATTTGTTCATTTATTAAAAATATATATCTATTGGCAACTTAACATTTTTTTAATGTTTACATTATAAATTGTATATTACTGTAGATTTTTTTTTTGTTATAAATAACATAATATAATATGTTACAAAATTAAAAAACGGATCGGGTTTGGGCTCTCGAGCGTTGAATGTTTTAGCCCGAACTCGACCTATATTTTAAACGGATCTAATTCTTTTTGTCCAGAACCATTTTTCAAATCAAATATTTTTGGTCAAATATTTCAAAACTTTAAGTGGATAGCCCAAACCTTAAACAGGTCTAATTCAAACCGATCTATGTGACATTCTTTTTAAATCACATAGATGAAACTAGATGGTGGTCATGAATCGAATTGAGTCAAGTTTGGATGAAATTATGCATAATATCAATGTCGTATATAGTTGTTCAAGTTTGATTTGAAATATGAGTCTCAAATTTTGTCAAAATCGTTCCACACTATATTATAGTATATTTAATTTTTATATGATATAAATCATATAATGTATAAAAGAAAAGAAAAATGATATATTATAATATTAAAAATAGATTAAATTGCTCAAAGCTCGAGCTTTAAATATCAAATGTCAAACTAAATTTATATTTTAAATAAATTTAAATTTTTTCTCTTAATTCACATTTTACGCCTAATATTTTTATCTAAAACCTTTAAAATTTCAAATAAACTTTTAGGTGTGTTATTAAACATGTGTAAGGACAATTAATATTTTTATTTATATTCCTGTGCTAAATATAAAAACCAAAGCAAGATAAGATTCTAATGGCACTAAAAACGACCCCAAATGGGTATCAAAATTTGACCTGAAAACATCAAAATAAATGCTAAATAATTTATTATTTAATTAAAAAAACAACAACAAAAAGAAATTAAGCAAAATGTCCAGGTTCATCCTCCCTAAACCCTAAACTTAATTAGCCCTTAACAAATCCAACATTGATTTCCACTTTTCTTCTTTGTCTTGTCTTTCTTTACTTTTTCTCGTCCAAATCAACAACAGTGTGTCACTGTCTTTTTTTATTCCCAAACTACCCTTCAACGGTTCATTCCCCAATCCATATATATTCAACTCACCCACCAGTCTCTCAAAAAACCGAACCACCACCAAGAAGAAGAAGAAGAAGAAGAAGAAGAAGAAGCAGAACCAAACCGGGTTTTGTTTTGGTTCTCTCTTCCAATGGCTTCCACCATTTTCATCCAACCTTCGTTTACGTCAAAGTCTTTGAATAAATCCCTGAATACCCATTTCGTCCCTTCCTTCAAACTCCCCGGTTTGGTCTCTTTCAAGCCCCGAACGGTTTCCCAGTTGTCGGTTCGAGCCGGGTTGATCGAGCCGGACGGTGGGAAGCTCGTGGACCTCCACGTGGCGGAGCCGGAGCGGGGGTTGAAGAAGCGAGAAGCGGCTCTGTTGCCCAGGGTGAAGCTGACCAGGATCGACTTGCAATGGGTCCATGTTTTGAGTGAGGGCTGGGCAAGCCCCCTCACCGGGTTCATGAGAGAATCCGAGTTCCTCCAAACTCTTCATTTTAATTCGCTCCGACTCGGCGATGGTTCTTTCGTCAACATGTCGGTGCCGATTGTGTTGGCGATTGATGATTCTCAAAAGGAGAGGATCGCTGAGTCCAAAAGAGTCACGCTCGTTGACTCGGATGATAACCCCGTCGCGATCCTCAACAAGTAAGTCAATGAACTCCTAATATAGAAATAATGTAATGCTAACCGTGCTTTGTTTATTCTTCAACTTTTTCCTTTCTTTGTTCACATTTTGCTTTCCTGTTTAATTGGATATATATACACTTTTCAATACAATTTGACTTCCTACAGTAAAGATTTCTGAAATTGATTGTTTAATGTTGTAGCTTAAAGTTCTTAAAATTTATACCTTTTTTGTAGCTTAAATTGTCATGATTTTTTCAAATTTCATATATTGCTCGTTTGCTATGATTTCATGTTTTATATAGAAATTATAGATAACTTTGATGTGAAACCAGTATTCTAGATTTAGAAAGCTCCCCTGCTTTTTGATGATATTTAGCAAAATTGGGGATGGGGGAATAGTAGAGTGAAGAAGAGGCGGCTCAGCGGCGGCCTCCGGCCGTTTGTAACCCTCGTATGATTCGATCCTCGACGAATGCCGCATTTTCCTTGGTCTATGATCCTACTGAAAGTTGTTCGATTAAAGTTTGTCTGAATGTAGGTCATCAGATTAATGTTTTTCGGTTGTTTCATTCTAGGACTCAAATGAGTCGATGGTGTATCATAGTTGTCTGATTCGATTCGATAACTATGTGGTCTTATTGTTTGCTTCGTTAATGGATTGATTCAGCATTGAGATTTATAAGCACCCGAAGGAAGAAAGGATAGCGAGGACATGGGGAACTACTGCCCCTGGATTGCCATATGTTGAGGAAACTATAACAAAAGCTGGAAATTGGCTCATTGGAGGTGATTTGGAGGTTATAGAGCCGATCAAGTACCATGATGGTCTCAATCGTTTTCGGCTTTCACCTGTTGAGTTACGTCAAGAGTTTGAAAAACGCAATGCTGATGCTGTGTTTGCATTCCAGCTCAGAAATCCTGTTCACAATGGTCATGCTTTGCTAATGACCGATACTCGTCGTAGGCTTCTTGAGATGGGGTACAAGAACCCCATACTTTTGCTTCATCCATTGGGAGGCTACACGAAGGCAGATGATGTTCCACTTAGTTGGCGAATGAAACAACACGAGAAGGTATTCATTAAACCCTTGAAAATGGTTATATATTTGCTTTGCCAATTGACATGAAAATGCCATAATGTGTTCGACCAGGTGCTCGAGGACGGTGTTCTCGATCCTGAAACAACAGTGGTCTCTATATTCCCATCTCCTATGCACTATGCTGGCCCAACTGAAGTGCAGTGGCATGCTAAAGCTCGGATCAATGCAGGGGCTAATTTTTATATCGTTGGTAGAGACCCAGCTGGCATGGGCCATCCCATTGAGAAGAGAGACCTGTATGATGCCGATCACGGGAAAAAGGTCTTGAGCATGGCGCCTGGACTCGAGCGGCTGAACATCCTTCCGTTCAGGGTATATTGAGCATTCAATCCCTTTACTATGATATCGCTTGTGGCATATTCTTATTGGGTTGTTTCATTTACAGGTTGCCGCGTACGATAAGACCCAAAGCAAAATGGCTTTCTTCGATCCCTCGAGAGCTCAAGACTTCCTCTTCATATCAGGCACCAAGGTATCTTCTTTTTCGAACCCATCACTAGAAATACGATTCAGGTTCCAATAGTAACCGCTTGCTGCAATTCTACAGATGCGAGCTCTTGCGAAGAACAAAGAGAACCCTCCAGACGGATTCATGTGCCCTGGCGGTTGGAAAGTGTTGGTCAAATACTACGACAGCTTGACACCATCCGACAACGGAAGGATCCATGAAGCCGTTCCGGCTTAGACCAATGTACGATAAAGATACTCCATATGATTGGGAGGAGCATATTTAACACTGTTTGATTTCCAATGTGTGTGTGATGCAGAATCTCTTTAATAAAACCATGAGAGGCACTGGTACAGAGACAATGAAAAAAGCTTGCCTCTCCCTGTAATTAGGTTGCCCCCATTATGGTGTCTGCCATTGGTGCTCGCTTTGCTTGTGGGCAACATTGTACTATTTATGTCTGTGTGGTTTGTTTTGTTCTTATGAAAAGCAATGGCTATGGGACATGCTTTAATGTTTTCTCATTTATACTTCGGTGGAAACGATAGGCTAAAATACATGAACATCTATGGGTGAAAAGTGAATATGCATTGGCTTTTCAATCCAAAACGACCCTCATTTTATGTTGGATCGTGTTTAATTAAACTGTGTTTTTGCTTAAATTTTTTCAAACATTTATAAATTTTATTTATGAGAATCATGTCTATGGAATTTTTTAATAAATGCAAAATGGTTTAATTATCTTTTAAAATTTGAAAAATATATGAATTAAATTTCAAATATTGAAGATTTTAACATAAAAAAAATGCAAAATGTTTTCCAAAAGTAAAAAGCACAAGACACCTTTTTAAGAGGTTTTTTTGAAGCAGATACGTCTTATGTCTACAAGAGAGTATCGCCCACAATGCATCCACGTGGACCAATAATATAATTTCGCTCCAAATCAAGACGTGGAGAAGGAAACAGAGTTTCCCTTTCCTCAGTTTCTCTGCCAAGTGGAAATGGTGATGACTTATCATCTTTTTTTTCCTGTCTTTGACCTACCGATTTCCCATTGTTGTCACATTTGTGGTCTAGATTATCATTATCTTATCGTCAATAAGATTTTTTTTTCATTGTTGAAATGTTTGACTCGCTTATTTTTACATTTACAGAGAGAAGGTAATCTATGTTTCTTCCTATATCATCAGTCGGCTGAATGTGAAACAGAGGCAGCCGAGATCAATGGGAACACTAGGAACATCTATTAAGCTCAAAAACAAAATTTGAAACTTCCGTCGGTTTAAAAAATGATTGTACTATTTTATTAACGAATAAAGAATCATCTCTGTAATCTGTAAAGATTGTGTAACTACAATATAATTCAATCTTAAATACAAGAAAAGAATATGAATATCAATGATTTGTAATTGTGACCTATGAAGATTCTATTTCCTCCATTTGAGATAGCTGAAAATGGGTTTCTGTGGAACAGGTAAGCACTTGACAACCCAACCAAGTGGCCAAGAAACAGCTGCAACGGCTATGCATGCTCCCCATTGCCCCCAAGTCAACCTCTCTGTATCTGCAAACCGTTTCAGAAACTCTACCATCACCACTTGAAGAAGAATGGTTACCCCGATGATTCCTATGAACAGCTTGTTCTTGTGTATACCCTCGAATACGTTCTTCTTCTCCAACTTCCTTGCGTTGAATTCGTTGAAGACTTGGCAAAATACGAAAATATTGAAGATCAATGTGTCGTTTACCTTCTCTGTCACCCCGAAGATTGATTCACCGCTGAATTGTAAGGTAAGGAGTACGGCTATTTGGTATAGAGCTTGAGCTAGTAGGTTCCTCCACATGATGTTTGTGATAAGTGGCTCAGTTCGACCGACGGGTGGTTTCTCCATCAACTCCTTTGTAGGCCGCTCCGTGGCTAGAGCCAAAGCACCTAATGTGTCCATAATTAAGTTCACCCATAATAACTGGACTGCTGTTAGAGGGACTTCACCTGCTGATACTGCTGCTACGAAGTTGATACAAAGTGCTGCTACATTAACTGTGAGCTGGAATTGAATGAATTTCTGGATGTTGGTATAAACGCATCTTCCCCACCTCAAGACTGTGGCAACCGAAGCGAAATTATCGTCCAAGATGACGATATCCGAACTCTCTTTCGCAACTTCAGTGCCTTGAATTCCCATTGATAGACCAATATCTGCTTCCTTGAGTGCTGGTGCATCATTTGTGCCATCCCCAGTGACTGCAACTACATGCCCTTTCTGTTTCAAGCATTGCACCATGAGAAGTTTATCAAAGGGAGAGGATCTTGCCATGACTTGGATTTTCTCGACTTTCTCCATCCTTTCATGTGGTGTATAGTTTCTGAATTCCTCACCTTCTACGACTGCACCACTAGACAAGTCCTGACCTGGCTTCAGAATCCCACATTCGGTAGCTATGGCTCTTGCAGTGAAAACATTGTCACCAGTGATCATTTTGATGTTTACTCCAGCATATTGGCAATCTTCCACTGCTTTCTTCACTCCAGGTCTGCATGGATCCTTTATACCCACCAATCCTAACAGGGTCAAGTTGTCTTCTTTAAGCTTTTTCTGCTCCTTTAAATTTTGGTACTCTTCTTCTGGAACTTGTTTATGGGCAAAAGCAATGCACCTGAGGCTGCTGGCTGCCATGCCTTGAATAATTTGCTCTAATTTCGTCCTTTCGTCATCATCGAGATCTTTTTCAACTCCTGAAGCATCGTAGTAGCTTGAACACAGTGCTAGAATCATCTCAGCAGCTCCTTTCCAGTGAACATGGACAGTGTCATCATCATTCCTTCCAATCAAAACACCACTTCTTTTTTTCTGAGAATTGAAGGCTTCAACTTGAAGTACTGCATAACATTTCTTCGTTTTCTCCATATCCATCTTCAATTCCACCACAGCCCATGAAAGGATTGCTTTTTCTGTAGGACTACCTGAGAATTCATATTCTGTTCCTGGAGAAGCTCTATAAACACTGCCAGTAGTGTTTAAAGCAACACCTTGATGGATCAAATCAACAACAAATGGAGAAATTGAGGAAGCTCCCTCTTCCATGGATTCCTGACCGAGCCAAAACTTCGTAACTTTCATTCGGTTGAGTGTGAGAGTACCTGTTTTGTCTGTACAAATTGTGGTGGCAGAGCCCATTGTTTCACAGGCAGAGAGCTTTCTCACCATTGCTTGATCTGCCATCATTCTCTTCATCGAATAAGCCAAAGTCAGTGTCACAGCCAATGGTAGTCCTTCTGGAATTGCAACGACAACAATGGTAACAGCGGCAGCTACAATTCCCACAACAGCATTTATGATATCATCACTCTTTGTCTTGCTTCCATTGAACTCCCGGTTTCCGTTCTCATCCGTTGTATGCCCTGTGAAGTAACGGACCAACAACACGACAAGAACCAAGAAAGCAACAGCTAAGCCAACTTTACCAATTGATGAGGTCAGCTTGTTTAAACGTGCTTGTAAAGGTGTTTCATCGTTGGTGTCACGGCTGATTTGGCACATCATTTGGCCCCATGTTGTGTTCATGCCAACCGAAGTAACAAGCATCCGAGCGTATCCATCAGCCACCTTCGTCCCTGACAATAAGAATGGATTTTGGTTGCCATTAACCTCAACATGATCACTTTCCCCAGTCATGCTCGATTCATCAATTTGCAGTGAATGGCCATCTATGAACAACCCATCGGCCGGAACCTGATCTCCGATCTATAGGCACACAATGTCTCCAACAACGATATCAAATATAGAAATCTGTTGTCGCCGACCTCCTCTGACAACATCAACCTGAATATTGTTGCTGACTTTCGATAACTTGTCGAATTGTCTGTCCTGCCTATAGTTACTTACAGCAGAAACAGCAATGACAAGAAACACAGCTACGAAAATGCTTCCACCATCATACCAACCGTCTTTGAGGCCATGTTCTTTGATTCCAAACCCAAGTGAAAGAGCTGCACACCCTAAAAGAATCATTATAGTAAGGTCTTTAAATGCTTCAACCACAAAATGAAAAAATCCCTTGGTTGGCGGTTTCTTATACGTATTGGAACCGAACGCCTCTCGTCGACGCTCAATGTCCTCGGCACTACCTGAGACACCGACCTGAGTGTCGGTCCCAAGACCAGAAGCCACACCATCAACCCCACCATGTTTCCGTAACTTCTCAATCTTTTTCTCCTTCACCAGCTCAATGAGAGTTGGTTGATCAATTCGGAAGGGACTGTTTTCTTGCATGACAGCGAGCGAAACATGAGACGGCGATCGATGAACGACTCTGGCTTCATCATTGGCGGTTGCGGTTTTGGTGATAAGAGAAGAAAACTTTCTAGAACAATAGATGGTAGCGAAAAGGGAGTGCCATTTCTTTCTGGATTTAGTAAAGGTGGCCGAAGGGACTTGGATTGTATATTCAAAACAAAGCAAATTCGATTGAAGAATGGTAGTCATTGAAAAAGGAAACAACAGTAATACAAGAACAAGATGATATAGATTGAAACAAAGGAAGTGCTCAGTGGTATCTAATTTGATTTACAGATGATATATTGTATGCAATGAAGAATATCAATAAGATTATCTATATATAATACAAGAAAAGAACGCGTAACAAAAGTGTAAAATATTGTGATAAATATCTGCTGTATAATATATGGAAATGACAAATCAATGGCATTAAGGAAACACCTGCAAATTATTAAACACTAGTAAATGAAACGGAAATAAATTGCGTAATGATAATAAATAACAATATTAAGTAAATCTCAATCAATTCATACTTTGGGTTTTATTTATTTAAGCTGGAGAAGCAGTTTGTAAAACATAGTTGTCATATGGATCTTTATTATCGTGTAATTTTTTTGTCGGTAGGGTTTTTTTTTTATTTTAAATAAAGGTTAAAGGTAAGATGCAAAGTGAGAATATGATTCTTTTTTATGTATTTTGTCGATTGAGTCTTAATTCAATTAATCTCTGTATTATTGTGTAGGAGGACATGAGTTCAAGTGCGTTGAACTGCATTATCTTCCTATTTAAATGTTGAGGAATGACTATTGATAGTTCTAGGCATTGTATTAGAAATAATATATATATTAAAAATTTATAATAAAATTAATGTTAAAAAAATTATTTATCTATTTTAATAAAAAATATCAATAACTATATATTAAAACAATTTATCGAGTTCAATTGGAGCCAGGGACATGGGTGCTGGTGAAGGAGAAAGGGAGGAAATAAAAGAGAAAGAGAAAGGAATTTTATTATTATTTATTTAAGTATTATTACAGATTTATTGTTAAAATTTATATGATATTTTTATTAAATTTTTTTATATCTTTTTATTATTCATTTTTATGTTGTAGTTATGTTATTTTTAATGTTGTATTTTAATTATTTTCATAAATTCAATTTGTGTCATGATTCAATTTAATTACTCATGCTGATATTGATTTTCCTTAAAATTATTTAAATAATTTATTATACTTTTTTTACATTAAATAAATTTTAAAAAATTATTCCCAATAATGAAATGAACGAAGAAAAATAGTTAGAAAATACTATCATTATTTACTTGATATATTAAAAGAGTTGTCAAATGTAGACTCAAAAGTGGAAGAAAAACATGTTTTCCCTAACATTTTTAAAAAAAAAAAACCAAATCGTTCATATTATTTAAATTATTTACTTTAAGCATGTTATTTATCGTGTTTTAATTTTCTCATATATCTCAATTTATTTAATAATTTACTATATTTATCATAATTTTTAAAATACGATTATAAGTTAAAATAAGAGTTATTTAATATAAATTTCAATACTCCAAAACATAGAACTTTTAAGCCCCCAAAAAGAACATAAAACTTTATAAATTTAATTAGTATTAATTATCACAAATGATTAAATAGCATTTTCATGATAATATTTATTTTATAAAAGTTTTATTGTAAATTGCATATTTGCATAAAGGAAAAAGAGATTGAGTGACAATTGAGTCATTGACGAGTCAAAAGCGTGGCGACCGGGCCATGAAAATAGGTAAGCTTCATCATCTCAAACTCTGCGTTTTCATTTTGTTTGACACTTGGCATTAATTAAACATGCAACTTTAATAAATATTTATTTATTTACTAATACAAAGAACAATTATATTAGATAAGTTTGCTTATGCCTTCAATCTTTCTAATTTTCTGATTTTTTTATTTTTTATTTTTAAAATTTATCTACTTTAGAAAATTTTATTATTTTTAATTTTTTAATTTTTTAAAATTAAAAGTTCTAACTATTGAAGTTAAATTTATCACACCGTCGATCAAGTGTTGGCTTACTCCTCGAGAATTGAATTGAATTGGATATCAATTGAGAAAGACAAAAAAAAAAAATCATCCAAAATTTTAATTACTGAAATTAAATTATAATCTTTAAATTTTTTTAATTTTTAAAGTTTTAAATAATTTGATGACTTAATATATAAGACACGATAAATTCACATAAGGGTTGAGAATTAATTTACTTCAAATACAATTTATTTTAAATAGAAGAGTCGAATTAAATTGAATAATGATATAAATATTGTGAATTAAATTTCTCATTATATTTTTTATATAAAATATTAAAATAATAATTTAATGGCACAATTTGAATAAAAATATTATTTTTAAACATTTTTTTCAGTGGAAAAACTAAAACATAATACAACGAACAGCCACCACATTAACTGACACACAATATTAACATATAATAATACGCGACGTTACGCGTTGGAGGGCTTTGAGTTGTGAACGGAAGCAAAAAGGCAACCGCTTATTTTTTATTCTTCAATAAAATAAACGAGGAAATGCAACTATGTTCTGTATTTTCGAGTAAATTACATTTAAAGTCATTAAATTATTCATAGATTTATGTTTTAGCTACTTAATTTTGAAAGTTGAAAAAATGGATATTAAACTATAGAATATTTTCATTCAAGTCACTAGACTGTTAATATTTTTTTAAAAAAATTCGACTAGTGAGCTTCAAGCGATGATTTGATGACTGATATGTTAGATCTACGAGCAGATCCAAGTTGATCTGACGATTAGTGTTGAAGATTGAATTGTGGAAGAAAAATGTAATGAGAGCTTTCGATTGATGTACTCAATGCGAACGGAAAAAACCATTTAACAGCCTAATGATTTAAATAAAAACTTTCAAATAGTTTAATGATTATTATGTAATTTTTTTGAGTTGAATGATAAAACTTAAAGTTATTAATAATTTAATAACTTTAACATAATTTACCCTTAAAGATAAAGTAGGAAATGCAAGTCGGCTTCGTATGTTTTTTAAAAATTTTCCCACATTTTCAGCTCAGATCTGCTTGCAATCTTATCTGTTAGACAAACTTATTTTAATTTAAAATTGTAAGATTTTGGAAGCTAAATTCTGTCCCTATTGTTTATTGGTCTATAAATTATGCACCGTTGTTATCTAAAATCTAGTTCTTGTCTCAATAAATTCGAGATGAGTTGGTAAAAATTTTTCTTACTCTAATCACAATAATCAAGGGTTGAATTCTCATCCAAGATATAAAACAGATTAAAATTTGTGACCAACGTCGATCCCTTTAATGAATCTTATGGAATGTAAAAAATTAATCATTAGATTCAATCCATTAAATATTTTAAAAAACCTCAAAATTCTTTTTAAAACAAAACTTCGTTAATTACAAGGGTTCTTTCCTAAAGTTTTTTTTAAAATGGATTATAAACATTTTGTCATCAATAAGATCTATTTAACTTTATTTAATTAGACTTGGATTTAATAATAATAACAAATAACGAATAAAAAGTTAAAATTAAATTAACTCATATTAAAATATTATTTTACTTGTTAAATGTTAACAGGTTTTAGTATTAAATATCATCTCCAAAATTTAATTGTAGGCTACTCAATATATAATTATAATTAAATCTAATATGTGATGCACACAGAATTTATATGTAGTAATAAAAAATTAGGAACACGCTACGCGGTTTCTTAACTTGTTTGACTTTTTTCTTTTTCTTTACCCAATATGTGATGTCGGAATTCAAACCATTTAATTACTGTGTATAAATAATTATTTTTTATATACAAATATTTAAAATTATTTATGCACACTCCTCAACCCTTCAATAGGAGGATAAATACGCTTCAATGCACTCGAATCCATATCCTCCTGCATAAGCAACACAATGTTAATACCAACCGAATTTTATATGTATAAAATTAAATGCATAAATTAGATTCCATATCTATTTATAGGGTTTTTTTACAAAATTAGTATAAAAAAATAACCAAAATATTATAACTTTTTTATTTACCAAATTATTATAATTTTTTTATTTACCAAAATATACAAAAAAACAAAAAATAGAAAGAAAAAAAAACTGACACAGTCTAATCAGGCCAATCACATTGGCGGCACCAAAGGTGCCAATGTGATTGGCGACACCAATGGCGCCAAAGGACTAAAATGTTAGTTAAGGGTAGTTTCAAGGACTTGACATGTAAATTTAATATTAATCTCATACTTACTTACATCTAAGTATGACATTATCCTGAATTAAATTACCAATTTAATGAAATTATAAAATTAATTTTACAACGACATACTTTTATATCATCTTTAAACAAAATAATTATAAATTATAAATTCAAAAATTAAAGACGTGTTTAATAGCGTCCAAATATAAATTCATTACCACTCAATCTAAATTTATTATTGATTAAAAACATTTTCGTGTAATAAAAAATCTAGTATAAATTACAAATATAAGTATAATCCAAATATTGAGTTTTTAGTTATAATATAAATATATATTAAATTAGATTGATTTATAATAAATATTAAAAGGGGCCGGTAATTGTGAAATCCATTCATCTAATTAACTTTTGGACGTCATTTGACATCAATGGATACAATGAGAAAAAGAGTACAGCAAATAAACTAAAAAGGACTTATTGGAGAATACAAATTTGAATGCAAAATTAGTAATAATATTATACATATGCGTTGATGATGAAGAAAAGTATGTTCATCCAACGGTCGTCATCATTTTGACAAACTCTTCATAGTTGACTTGACCATCACCGTCCAAATCGGCTTCTTTGATCATCTGCTCAACCTCTTCATCACTTAATTTCTCACCCAAGTTCATCATCACATTTCTCAGCTACATTTAATTGAAACGGCAAATTATTATTTCAATCTTTATTTTTCTTTAAACTATATAATAACAAATTTATCCATAAAAAAATAACGATTAAATTATGATTTTCGTCCTTATTAAATCTTCAACCTAGAGATATACTTCAATTTAAATATTATTAATGTTATTTCTTTTAATAACAAATTAGTGGAAGTAACTATTTTAGTAACTATAATTTCACTTTTTAAATAATATATTGAAAATCGGATTTTTCTTTTTTTAAATTTCATACCAATTGGATTAAGAAACAACTTTAATAATAGTAGTGAAAAAATTAAATTATCCCAATTCAAAATGTAATGATGAAATCCCTAAATTGAACAAAGATTTAAAAAAAATGGAAAATTAATATAAATATATCTCTCATTTTACTTTTATTAATGTTTGGTCATTACTTTTCCCTTTGATCCGCCACATGCTAGCCATCAACGTGTGTAAATATTTGAAAAGTTTGTCGTATAATATTCATGGACGATTATCAGTTATAATAATAGCTAAGTTGTATTTTTCATACTTTTCTATATGAAAAAACCCAAAGCTAAAGGTCAAAAGTTTTTCAAGTTGAATGAGTGCGTCAAAAAACTTTTGTTTGAATTTCCATTTTCTGGGTTTTAAAAACAATGCAATGATAATGGGGAATTAATGTTCATTATTAACTCATAATTAAAAAAAATTACCTCAGAAGCTGAAATATAGCCATTTAGATCTTTGTCAAAAACCCTGAAAGCCTCTTTAAGCTCCTCTTCTGCATCAGTTTCCTGTATTTTTTTTTTCACACAAATAATTTAAACCCATTTTTTTTATAAAAAAGAACCCGAATTAAACTCGAGTTTTTAGTTTTTAATTTTTTTTGGGATTTGTTTTATACCTGCATTTTCTTGGCCATTAAGTTCAGGAACTCAGAGAACTCAATAGTTCCATTACCATCAGCATCAACTTCATTAATCATATCTTGAAGCTCTTCTTCAGAGGGATTTTGATCAAGGGATTTTATCACTGTTGCCAATTCTTCCACTGTAATGCAACCTATATAAACACACCATTAAAGCTAAAAGGATTAAAGAACTTGATTCATATATACATACTGCATTGAATTTTCAACATGAAAAAAAAAAACAAAAAACTGACCATCTCCATCTTTGTCAAAGAAATTGAAGGCTTCTTTGAACTCAACAATCTGTTCTTGAGTTAGTATATCACCCATGGTTTTGTTTGTTTGGTTGTCTGGAAAATGGAAAGGAGAAAAAAGACCTACAAAAAAGAAACTTTGGGAAGTTTAAGAGAGAGAACGAGAAAAATGAGGGTGAAGCATATGTTTGAGTATAGCTCAAAGTTGAGGCTTAGCTGGGTTTATGTAGGAGTTTCAATGCAAGGAAATTGAGTGAAATCTTCTATTAGGTGTAATAACAAGTTGGTCCTTGGACAATAGGTAAAATGTCAATTTGGTACCTTGGAATTTTTTATTTGGCTTGATGCTTTTACTTTTATTCCATCCATCGTGTTGGGATCTAAAAAAATAAAAAATAAAAAAAAATTTCTGAAAAATCTGAAAATTTAGAATTTATTTTTCTGGAATTTTTAAAAAATATATTTTTTGAAATTATAAATATAAGAATATTCTTAAAAAAATTTAAAAAAGATTCATAAATTTTCTGAAAAATATTTTAAAAAACCCCTAAATTTCCAAGAAAAAGATTCTCAAAATTATAAATAATTTTGAAATTATATCTTTTTAAACATTCTTAAAATTTCTAAAACAAAATCTAAAAATTGTGAAAAGCACGATGTGAATTTTTAAAAAAAATTAAGAATATTAGAACTTTGTTATAATTTTATGGTTTTTTATAATTTCAAAAAAAAATTAATGTGAAAATTTTCATATATTTATAATTTCAAAAGAAATATTTGTTTATGATGTTCATTTTTAAATTTTTATATATTTATGATTGTTTTTCTTCTGGTAATTTGGCCTTGATGATGTGGTTTTAAGATGACATTTTATAGACACTAACAGCTTTTATTGTCTACTTATTGCCACAACAACTAATTTTCTCTTTTAAAACATAAAATTGGGAGGTACCAAATTCATAGATAAAATGAAACTACATGCACCCAAATTTTAAAATAAAAATCAAAATACCAAACTGACATTTATTTTATAAAGGCGAAATTAGGTATTAAGCATTTATTTTACTATCATCATTTAAATTACTAAAAATTAAGTTAAAATATAAAGTTCTTTTAAAAAAAAAATAAAAATTAACAATGATATTACAATTTTAATTAAAAGTAAAAAATAATAATAATTTTGAAGGTCAAATCAAACATAAACATAATTGCTACAAAATATTATTATTTTTTGAAGTAATGGGAAATAAAAATTGTAAGACAGCTGTAAGAGTTCAATGTTTAGGAGACAAAACTAGTAAAGCATTCAAAGTAAAAACATTGGAGACTCAGACAAGCATGGGACCCATAGTTCAAGGATTAATTTATTATTTTTTTATTTCTATATTATATATGTCTATTTTATGGTTCATGTTCGGGGTTTATGGTTATTTTTTTTAATAATATTATTTCGAATGTTTGAATTTAAAATTTTTCATTGAGAGTGTAGGAGGACGTAGGTTCAAGTGCGCCGAAGCGTATTATTTTTTTTATTTAAAGGTTGGAGAAGAACTGTGGCGTATTGGTAGATGAATGTGTTGGATAAAAATAGATATAATAAATTGTTTTAGAAAAATCAAAATGAAATGAATAGGCACCAATGTGTTATTATTTAATACTTCATTTGCAAGGTAATTATACCATAAACAGCCGCCACTTTTTCAAGTATCTAATTAATTTTTTTTCTCTTTTTTAAAACATAAATATATTAATAACACTTCTTTTTCTAATTAGTAATAAAATTTCAAACCCATATATCTGTATTTTAAATTTTAGTATAATGTAATAATAAAATATAATGAAGGGATTTTGTAATGGCAAAAGTTAATTGTAAGGAATAAGGACCTAGGTGAATAAATAAAGGAAAGAATGGGGAACTCTATAAATAAATGTGCACTGCTGTCGACGCGGTTTTAATTTTTAATTAATTTTTGTATTGGACGGCGCGGTAAACTTGAGTCATTTCCAGTAGCTCGTCACTTTGTACACTCTTTCAAACTTGTGGCAAAGCTTAGGCCATTCAAAACTTGAGTGTACGAGGGTCTCAAGAAGTGTTAACATGATCAACCAACAGTTTGGCAAAAGCACCATTAAAAAATTATTAGTATCATTAAATACAATAAAAAAATTGATATTTATGGTTTTATTTTGAAAAAAAATTAAATTTTGTGACATATCTTGAATTGATGTCGAGTCTATCTATAATTTTTTAAGGTAGATAAAATAATATTTAATTTTAGGTTGAGACAGGAAATAACTGCTTCACCTCTTTTATTATTATTATTTAAGCACCAAATTCGAGTCGTATGGTATATACTTTAAAACTTATTTTAATTTATGGCGAAATTTATTTGGATTTATGTTGAGATATATTTTCATTATCTATTTAATCGTGCAATATAACAATTAATTTTAATTGCAATTTATATTAAAATTATAGTTGTAAATGTGGTTATATTTAAGAAAAGAAATGAGATATGATCCAAAGATCTAACATACTAAAAAATAAGAATAGAAAGGCTAGCAAAGAATACACAAAGACACGTAGAAATAATTGAACAAGAGACAAGGAGACAAGATCATGGTCGGCAGTTTAGACTTTGATTCTTCTGACCTTGAAAACTCATGCTTTCATTGAATTGACTTTGTGAACTTTTGTTTTTTTAAGGTGATTATGTGGTACGCTAAATATTTTTATTTTGTTAAATTTATTATTTCTACAAATAATTTTAGGCATTCGAGCTTTTATTAGAATTGGAAAATAAAATTTTCACGTAAAAAATAGTACTGAACAGATTGAAAGATAAGCAAAGGACGCCTTAAAAGTTCTTCCTCAAAGAGTCGAAAACTACTTAACTAGAACACGTTTCAAATGGTACAATATAAGAGTTTATGGTTAGTGTAAATAATTTTAGTTGAAGACATTGGAGGCGAGTAAAATGAAGGGACATTAATTGTGTGGTTGAATACTGGTCTTGGTCGGTCAGTATTTTATTACGCATTTGGGATTTATCCCTATTTATTTACCATTTAATTTAATAGTTATATGTATTTTTTATTTTTACATTTTTATATTATAAAAAGAAGAGAATTGATTTTTAAAAAAAAATAATTTGGGGATTTTTTTTATACAATTAAATTAATTATTTTATGAAAAATTAATATAATAAATCCTTTCCTCTTGTTTCTATTATTTAATCGAACAAAAACATTTAAAAAATATTTATTCTCGTATCATTTTAATTAGAATCAAATTTTTATTTGATAGGACTCAAATATAAGCACTTAATTTTCAAAGCTCAACCTTGTCAATAATGTCAAAGACTTTGTTAGTTATTTTTGTTAATCCAAACATAATTCTATAAAATTAAACCTTACTTAACAAAAAAAGTATTCATTAATTTTACTTATTTTCCTTTATTACTGTTTTTTTCATTACAATTTTTATTCTCCTTTCATTACACAATTGAGAAAAGGAATGAAATTATTAAAATTTAATCTCTAAATGTCAACATTTACTAATCTTGTCACTTTATCTATGACTAAATTAGTATATTAGTATTTTTTTTAGGTACTATAACTTATATAACCATCTAATTTTACAAAAACAAAATAATAAAAATATTAAACCTTCATTTAATTATTCGTGTTTTTAGCCCTTAAACTTGTGTTTTTTGTTAGACCACGCCAAAATGAATAGAAAAGTTAATGTTTTTTAACTTGTTGATGTTACATACATGCGAATTACCATGTGAATGACACATCATGAATTAATTAATTTTTTAAAATTTAAAATTTTAAAAAAATATAAAAACTATTTTTAAAAACTAAAAATCATTAAAAATACTAAAAAAATATAAAAGTTATATATTTTTAAAATTTTAAAAAATTAATTAAATATCTACATGACTATCCACATACATGTCACGTCAGGAAAGTTAACAAACATCAACTTTTTTATCTATTCTGAATTGATTTGACAAAAAATACAAGTTTAAGAGCTAAAAGAGACATAATTAAATTGACGACTACAATGAAATTTTTGTAAAGTTAAAAAGGACCAAGAAAATGATTATGACTTTCTTTTATTACTATTAATCTCAAAATGATAAGTAAACCGTAATTAACCAGAAATGAATCTTGATCAACTTTGTGGATATACGATATCTTGCATCTTCTTTACCAAAATTAACAAATCACTCACAATTCAAGAAAAAGAAAACATAGCTTATAGACATTAATCTATCAGTACATGTGATACAAATAACAACACAAGAAAACCAAAAACCAAATATCATCCAAATAAAATCATTGGGAAGAAAGAAAAAGGAAATAAAATCACTTACATATGTAAGTAATAGAGGCTTCCAACAGTCGAATCATATCATTGGGAAGAAAGAAAAAGGAAATAAAATCACTTACATATGTAAGTAATAGAGGCTTCCAACAGTCGAATCATGAACTTAGGATAGAGTAAGAGTTGCGGATACTGAAATTCGAATCTCGAACTTGTTAGATGACACCCTTTTAATTGTGACTACATGAACTACATGAAGCAATTGGATTAAACTCGGCGTTCAACTGAAGATGCTAATCTATATACAAAGTACAAACTTCAGCAAGCTTATTTTTCTTTTAAATAGTAGTTTCTGCATAAGGAACTATGACTACTTATTAACTAAATTTTACCTTGGTATGGAAAATTGTTTATTATTCGGACATCTCTGATGGCTTCTTAACCTCTCGTAGCTGCACGGAATTGTCAAAGCAGTGATAAAAACCATAGTGTGGGAATCTCTCGTACCAGGTCTCTTGTTCCACGTGTGTGTCCCAATGCTCCCCACTGCTACTCTTTCCGTATTTGTGAACCCATCCCGAGCCGTTGTGTTCCTCACCCCATGTGCGATTCCATTGATCTCCATGCTTTCCTTGCCACCATGTTTCTCCTTGCTTTACACCACGCCCATGGGTGTCAAAATGTTCGTCCCACTTGTCACCCCATTTTGACCAACCATCACCTTCGCAGCGCTCTGCCCACTTGTCGGTGTATTTCACACTGCCACCATATCCATCGTATTGTTCACCCCACCTGACATAGTTGCAAAAACTTGTGATCAAATGTATTAAATCAAACTGGATGATTATCGAATATCTATCCTCCAGAGATTGATCTTAAACGAAGTGGCCATTTTCTTCATCGGTTCAGCACTTCAGCTGAGTCGAGTCATTGATGATTGAATCAAAACCATTGACCTAGAACTGAGTTCAGTCAACTGACAAATAGGACCCAAATTCAATGTCATACAAAACCATTCTGACAAAATCCAAAATAAGCTTTGGATGACATAAGACATGGATTTAAGCGTTTCAAGAGGTTGTTTAGAGCTTGCTAGAGTAAATTTCGACAGGGATCAAACAAGGCAATGCTCTTGTAAGCAATTTATGACCGGTTCAAGATTGCAACCATAAACAAATTCTGGATAAAGAAAATAGAAACAGTGAAAATTATATCCAAACTAGATATGATGTTTAATACCTTTCATGCCAGACATGAGCATGACCAGCCTCGAGGGGCGTGTTTGGGTCAATGCTGCACCACTTGTCAGCCCATTTCTCAGATTTTCCGGATGCATCATAATGTTCCCACCATTTTTCTTGCCACTCCTCACCATTAGCATTCTTTCCCCACTTATCAGCAGTTTTTTCAAGATGTACAAGCCCACTATCCTGAACCAAAGAACACTTTCAGTAGATATTTTTTCTTTTAAAACACAATATTCTGATAAAAACACATTATCTTAGCGTACTTCAATATTTTTGGACTGCTTTAGAACACAGTTAAAATTTATTAACGGTGCAATAATTTAGAGAAAACAACAAAGGGCACAAAAAAACTGTGATCAATACACTTTGAGCTAGATATGAGATTGACACAAACAGTAGCAAAGAAGTAAAAGATGCTAAAATAAAGTCATAGATTTAAATCTCTTCACAAAGCAAGCAAATGTGTGAAATGTAAATTAGAATACATCTCCCTTTAGCTTTATTCCTTTCTCCTTTTCTTTTTCTCCTTGAGAGAAGAAGGATGTTTCGTCAATGCCACCTGGCTTGACTGCTGGTGGAAGCTTTTAATAATGTTGCTCTCAGAAAAGGAGAGAGACCAGGAAAAGCATAACTAGCATACAGACAATTTATTATCTCTTAACCTCAAAACGACAGCTCTTTTTCCATTTTTTGTCAAGTTATGCTTGATATGTATCTAAAAGTACATCTATCATGCACTACAGTCAGACTATGGAAAATGATGAAATTCAGCTACAGTGATCTAGTTGTGACTAGACGGGTGAGCTAACCCTAGAAGGGATTCATTCCACACAATTATTTTACTACAATCCGACAAATCTCTGCTCCCAACCATTCATTATACAGGGTTCTCTACATATGCTTACGTGGAGCCAAGATGGACCATATACTCTAAGGATGATTGAACTTCATAATTAAATCACAATTTAATTTAGATGATATGAACCCCAAGTAAAATGCAATAAAAAAGAAAGGGTCCTGAGAAATGTATCATCTTGCTTCAATTATGTTGTTTTTACTGACCTGCAACATCGATTCTCTCCACTTTTCACTCCAAACATTCCCGAAAACATCACGTCCTGACTTCTCAGAACCTAATTCCTTGTAGTCGAACTCATCAGAAGCCTCCCAGTACTTCTCTTGCCATTCAACAGCTTGGTCAGCACTAACACCCCTGATCATTGTCCACCTGCAAATCACACCATCAGGTCTTTGCTCGATTCCCGTTTCAATCCACCATCTTGTTCCATCTTGATTGACTCCTTGAGATGATAATTCTTTGGCCTTATGAAGGGCATCAGCTGCTTCTGCAGCATGCGCTGAAAATTCAACTTCAAGGTCACGTTCCTCTTTTAAAGAAATCTCTTCTACATCAACCTCAGATGCTTTTGTTTTATCAACGTCTAGAAGTGACTGAAACGGTGGAAGATTGCGGGTGGTCTCGTAAGCTTTACTCTCAAAAGGAATAGAGAGAAAGCCAACGGACCGCTCTTTCTCTAGAACTGGATTGCTAGAAATTGGATACTCCGAAGTTTGTCTAGCAGCCTGCATCCCATCCACTTCATCTGAAATTTGATCATTACTTGAAGGAGGTGTCCAGGACCAAAAATCTGGACCAGGTGTCCCATTTCCTGAATTTTCAGGTCGAGTAACAAAAATGCTCCCACCCTGCTTTCCTGTTAAATTAAGACTCCGTTTACTGAAAGAAATAGTAATAACTTTATAATAAGCTTAACTCTGATGATCATTCCGACATTGGGTACTCTGAAAATTATCAGCTGCTAAGTGCCAAAAGTAAAATTAGCCGAGACATTCTTGCCAATCTAACATTGTTAATGGAGTAAACGTGCTTTTACTACTAAAGATTGAAAATGTGTGAGCTGCTGGTTATAAAAATGTCATTGTAGCTTCACATACTCAAGTAACTAAGCTGCGCTTCCTTTTTCCTTTTCTTTTTAATCGAATAATAAATTCCCTTCATTTGAGTTCTCCAAAAGATTAAAAAAAAAAAAAAAGCTTCTCGGATTCTTTAATTCGCTTCAAAGAAATGTTATCCATTTTCTTTAAAAATGATATCCTCAGATAAATTTTTTTTTAAAAATCAAACTAAATCATTTTAGAAAAAACAGATGTCAACAAAAATAAATACAATTTAAAATTTTCAGATTAAAAAGGATTTTAGTTCTTACCATCTTCTTGAACTCTAACTGAGTTGCGATTTTTGTTGTTGGAATCATCCTTTCTCGAAGAATCCTTGTTCCCGATAAGAGAGCGAGCCGCCGCAATCGCCGCCGCGGCACGATCAATTACTTGCATTCTCTGAATCTGATCCCTTTCTTCCTTCGGAGTTTCCAGAATCTTCTGGAACTCCTTGCTCTTCTTCTCTATAACCTCTTCCTTCTCGTCATTACCGCCGCCGCTATCATCGTCGGTCTTAGCCAAATTTTGAGTGAGCTTTTGAAACTCGGCTTTCTTCTTTTCCCTCTCCACCGCTTTCCTCCACATACCGAGGTACGAATTGTCGCCATCAACGGCTCTAACAACCGTCAAGCTCGTCCTGCTCCTCCTAAAAATCCTTTGGTAAACTGATTTTGGCGCGGCAATGAGCGCGCGTTTATGGTGGTCGGGAGGGAGAGGAGTGGAGGCGCGTAGAGTGGCGCGTGAGAGAGAAGCCATTTTTGTGTTTTTTATTCTTGGGAGAGTGAAATGAATTCGGAACTGCGTGAGCGAAGATATAGAACGTTGGGACTTGGGACTCTCTTTTTGAAGTTAGCGCGTGATTTTGTGAGATTTTTACAGTTTTTTTAGGTTTAAATTTGTCATCGATCCCTGTACTTTAACGAAATTTAATATTTAATCCTTATATTTAAAAAGTTAAGAGCTAAGAACTCTTGCTTTTTATTTAAAAATCTTAGCTCACTCACCAGTCATCACTATCATTAGTATTTTCTATCAAAAATTTTTAATTTTACATGTTGATTAATTTGTATTGATATTACAACACATGATTGAGGAAAAAAATAAATATGTCAACAAAATTTGAAGAAAATACTAAAATGTTAATCAAGGGCGAATCTAGGGTAAAATCTCCTTTTTAAACTTAAGTAATTCAATTTAATTTTTTTTAGTACCTTTGTTACATAAAAATTGTATTTATGGCCTTTCTAAAATAATTAATAATTCACTTTAAGCTATTTTGAACTCTCTCTTTTTTGTAAGATTTGGCATTCCCCAAAATGTTTTATTTTATCTCAACTCTCCCTACAAAAATTTTTAGTTTCTCCCCCAAGGCTATAATTTTTTTTTTAAAATTTAAACTTTTAAAATACATGGACTAAATATCAATTTTGTAAAAATACAGGAACTAATGGCAGATTTTAACCTATATTATTTTTATTCAAATAATTTCGTGGCATCGAAGGAAAGTTCAGATGCGGTTTTGTTGGCTACGGTCGGTTCAGGTTTAACGGATTTACCTTTTTCTGAAACCGTCAAATGGATATCACATAGTTCTGCCGCGATGCGCAGTTTTTATTGCAGCTTTCTTTTTAAATATTGTTAAGCATCGTAGGAAATAGGGTTAACATCCAACTATTTTGATTGATACTTAACAATAATAAGTTAATTAATATAATATTAAAATTAAATAAAAATTTTTTATTTTATAAAAATAAACTTATTTTTTTCTTTTACAATATATGATAATTTTATTTTTTCAAGTTTTTGTTTTATTAAATAGAAATTCTAACTTAGTTTACTAATTTTTAATATTTATAAGTTAAATATTATTAAAATAACATATTTGAAAGAATTCTTTTATCAATTTATGTTTTCAAGTCATCAAAATTAGTATTGAGTGGTAAATTTTTATTAAAAAAATTTAAAATTGGTGATAAAATTTAATAAAATTTAAAAGTAAAATTCAATTACATAGGAGTTGAATGATAAATTTATTCATGGTTTCAAAATATAAAAAAAATATAATAGTAAATTTCAATAAACACCTATTATGGTAATTTTACACTTTTAAGCCTAACAAGTATTTCGAGTATTTTCAACTCCTAAGTAAAATTATTAAACTTTTTATATGAAAACTAAAATATATCCTTTGAGAAATTATATTAAATTTTGAAATATAATATTATATCAATTATAAAAAATTATAATGATTGAATTTTAAATTTAAAAAAATAGATGAAATAAAATTAATACTAAACTTAAATTATTATGATTATAATAAATAATGTAACTAAGTAAAATAAAAGATGAAATTAATATATAACATCGGAAAAAATTAAAATAGTATATCATGAAAAAAATAACACAATATTTGGATTTTTTTTCTTAAAAAGGTGAATACATCTAATTTTCAAACATTATTATATATTTTTAGCATATTAAAGAGTTCATTGCACCAAAATCAACTTATTACAAAAGTAAGCAGACCACCTTTTTGGTGGCTCATTGGCCTAGCCGCCGTCACCACTTACTATCAGAGGTAGTTCCCCTTAACTTTTCGATATCTCCACAAGATGAGAGTATTTTGGGGGGGGGGGGGAATATACATTTTAGTACCTAATTGAACTAAAAAAAGTTTTAAGTACTAATTAAACCTTTAAAGTAAAGTTTAAGTACTAAAATGTATATTTATTTTTTTTATTTTTAGTATAAGCCTCACGAGACTCTTAAAATTTCGGATTCATGAATAATTATGTAATACCTTGTTGATAAATATTAACCATTAAATAAATAAAAATTGGTGGTTACATATACATCAAATTATTACAGAAATATAATATACTTTTATACATTTAATTTTTGTTGTGAAAGTGGACCATGTCAATAGTAATGGTTAAACTGTTTGTAATCATCTTGCCGAGCAATGAATTCACTTCTGTTATTGGTGACTTAACGTTGGCTTCTTCAAATGCATCCTCACAATGATATATTTTGTCCACATTGGAGCTTAGCTCCACCCTCAGTTGTTTGTCATCGCCAATCGAGATAGCATCAAGGATTCTATGTTTACTTTCAAGAATAGACTTGTAGTTATTGATACAAATGTTAAAACAATTAGTGATGGGTTTTGAGTTTGAGGAAGATAATAAGAGCTTTGAGGCCTTGTCCAAGGCTTCCTTAGTCTTAATATCAATTGCTTCAACCTCGATATTAAGAATAGACACGGGATTTATAGCAACCTTTTTACGTAAGAATGGAATAGTTGTTATTAAGCATTCAACTGGATTGTCAGTCTTATCACAAATTCGTTGAAGCTTAGGATCGATAACAGCAGGTAGTGTTTGATCGCCTTGTCGAACATTATATGAAGATGGAGTTAAAGCTATTGATGAAGTAGTAAAGAATAAGAACAAAACGAGGATGGAGATTAAGTGCTTCATCTTAATTACCTCTTCGTTTAGAGGCCAAAGATTGGGAAATGAAAAGATGACTTAAGTGGTAACTATTATTGATCAATTTAAACTAGTTTGAGGCGTTAATTTTAGATAGAACTAAAATATTGGTTCGCGTTGTGCCACAAATTTTGGATATTATTATAATGGCTTACATTTAAATACATTGTTAAAGAAATATTTGAAAAAATTATCAACTACAAATTACCAGTTTTTTTTCTCACAATTTGTTAATTTAGGATATTGTTACATAACATAAAAAACTATTTCGTGACAATTTTTTTAGTATGAAGAATATGATTCACTCACGTTACGCACTCGGTTGACTATTTGTTTATGTTAAATTGTAGAATAAAAAATTGAAGATTAAAATATACTCTAAGTAACGTTTTCAGAACTTGACCGATGTCGAACTAGTCAGGCCACAAGTTTGTATGGTTTGATTTAATAAATTATTAAAAGATCATAAAAATATTTTTAAAAAACCAATTCAATCGTTTTTTTTAGCCGGTTCAATCAGTTTATATCGATTTGTGGATCTCGGTTTATCTCTCTCCGAATTGATAGCCCGATCAATTCTCGGCCCGACTGGCCACTTTGATTCAAACAACCATGACATTAAGTCTCTACACTTAATGTATTAGGAATTTAGTACTCCTATTTTTATTTTAAAAAATTTAATGCCTCTACTTTTTTGGATTTAAAAATATGCTTTCAAATTATATATAACCACGTAACATGTTAATTGAAAAGTTAACGATATTAACTATTTAAACTAATTTAACACTATAAAAATATTAAAGTCATTAATAACATTATAAAAATATAGAGATCAAATTACATTTAAAATTAAAATATAAAGATTAAGTCTCAAATTTAAACATATTAAAATTAAAACTGAAAATTAACCCATTTTATAAAATGAAAAAAAGAAAAGAAACATGGTAGGTGTGTGCATGCCAGCATGAGGGTTGAGGAAGATCCTCTTATATATATATATATATAGGTATATAGATTTTGAGCATAACTAAAACGATAGTACGATACTAGTGTTTTATAATTAAAAAAGAAAAAGAGTGTGGAATGGTTTGGACAGTACTTTTTAGAGGTGTTCATGGGCTGGGCCGGGCCCTGCTCAAAATATGGGCCTAAAATTTTACCTAGGCCTGACTCGACTCATTTTTTAATAAATACTAAAAATTTATTTTAAAAATTAAAAAAAGCATTTTAAAAATATTTTAAAATTAAAAAAATTTAAAAAATAAATATATTTATTATATCGGGCTGGGCCAGGTCAAAAAAGTGGTGCCCGAGGCCCGACCTGTTTTCTAAACGGGCCTCATTTTTTGCCCAATCCCATATTTCGGGCCTATATTTTTACCCAAACCCTCCAATATTTCGGGCGGGCCGTCGGGCTGGGCCAGGCCGCCCGGCCCATGAGCACCTCTAGTACTTTTATATAGAACTAGATTATAATCCCCTACTTTGTTGGGGATTTAAATAATTATTAAAATATAAAATTTTAATTATATTGAATACTTTTCAATTAAAATACCTTTAAAATATATCAATTAAAATATTATCTTATGTCTTTAATATTTTATGAAAATAATTTTGGAATTAAATTAAGATAAATTAGTAAAATATGAGGTAACGTGAGATTAAACATATGATGTGATAGAATTAAAACATGACACATTATTCATTGTGCGAATCAATTACTTCATGATATAATTAAAAAATAGAATTTAAAAAATAAAATTCTAAATGAAGTAATAAAATATAATTACTATTAAAATTTGATCATTATTATATAAATTAAAAAAGTACAGGTATCGTAATAACAATTAAACCATTTATAATGTAAAAAGCAGGACACCTGTGTTAGAATGCCCTTATGGATATAGATTTAAAATTGGAATTATATCATTATTTTAAAATAAAAAAAACCTTTATTTTTTGGGCACTACTTTTATATAGTATATAGATGTATAACTTTAGTTTATTAATCATTCATATCATAAAATGTTAATATTTTATTTGATTGTTGCCATTGATCCATGGTATTTTATATGAAAACTAAAATATTTTGGGATTATATTAAAATTTTAAATTTAATATTGATATCAATCATAAACATTTTAAATATTATTTTATGTGGGTATCTCCATAAGGTGAGAGTATTTTTCGAGTAAATCATATCTATATTTGTCTTATTTTGGTTATTCCAAACTTTTTTTTTAAGTTTAGTCATTTTAAATAAAATAATTGTACAAGTTAGTTGTCGTCGTTAAAAGTTTTGTTTTCTTTTAACGGATTGCTGACATGGCATATTAGTTCATTAGGTGATTTACATGTGGCATTTTTTTGTTAACTGTTGACTGAAGCTTATGAACCTCTTTATAAACTTTAGGGGGGAATAGACTTGGACTAATTATAGGGAGGTCTCTAAACTTTAGTTAAAAGTGAAAAAATGTCACATGTCAATCACTCAATGTACTAGTGTGCCACATCAACAATCCCTTAAAAGAAAATAAAAATTTTAACGACAGCGACTAATTCACACAGTTATCTTATTTAGAGTGACTAAATTGAAAAAAATTAGAGTGACAAAAATAGGACAAATCATATTTTAGAGTGACCATGGATATGCTTTACACTATTTTTTTAGGTAAATATACATTTTGGCACTTAACTAGACCAAAAAACCCTTAAATACCAATTAGAACCTTGAAGCTGAGTTCAGGTACCAAAAATAAAAAAAATATATATATATATTTAGTAAAGGTCTAATCAAACTTTTAAAATTATGAATTGATTTAAATTAATATTTGGAGTCTGAATTTGGTAACTTTTTCATATTGGGGTCCTAAATTTTTTTATCCAAGTTAGATCCTAAACTTGACAATTGTTCTCACATTAGGACCTGAACTTTATTTTTTGGTCCATGTTAAGCTTTGAATTTGACAATTGTTCTCACATTGAGGTCTGAACTTGACAATTATTCTCACATTAAAGCCTGAATTTGGGCTTTCAAAGACTAACTTGGATAAAAAAAATTTAAAAATCCTAATGTGTGAACATTGGTCGTGTTTAAAGCCTAACTTAGACCCCAAAAAAAGTTTAGACCTTGCTGTGGGACAAATTTAAGGCATAATTGGACCAACTCCAATATAAAAAAATTTACCAAGTTCTAAAATGTGATTTAATCCTTACAGATTAATGAAGAATTATGTAATGTCTTATTCATATAAATTGATTATTAAATAGATAGAAGTTGGCGGTTACAAATCAAATTATTACAAAAAATACAATACTTTTTATACATTTAATTTTCAAACTTCAAATCTTCCTTTAAAAGTGGACCATGTCAATAGTAATGGTTAAACTATTTGAAATCATCTTCCCGAGCAATGAATTTACTTCTGTTATTAGTGACTTAATGTTGGCTTCTTCAAATGCATCCTCACAATGATATATTTTGTCCACATTAGAGCTTAGCTCCACCCTCAGTTGTTTGTCATCGCCAAGCAAGATAGCATCAAGGATTCTATGTTTACTTTCGAGAATAGACTTGTAATTATTGATACAAACGTTAAAACAAAATGTGACGGGTTTTGAGTTTGAGGAATATAATAAAAGCCTTGAGGCCTTGTCCAAGGCTTCCTTAATCTTAATATCAACTGCTTCTACCTTAATTTTAAGAATAGACACAGGATTTATAGCAGCCTTTTCATGTAAGAATGGAATAGTTGTTATTAAGCATTCAACTGGGTTGTCAGTTTGATCACAAATTCGTTGAAGCTTAGGATTAATAACGACAGGTAATGTTTGATCCCCTTGTCGAACATCATATGAAGATCGAGCTAAAGCTATTGATGAAGTAGTAAACATAAAGAATAAGAAGAAAACGTGAATGGGGATCAAATGCTTCATCTTAATTATCTCTTCTTTTGGAGGCTAAAGATTGAGAAATAGAAAGATGAGTTGAGCAATAGTGATTAATGATCAATTTAAACTAGTTCGAGGCCTTGATTGTTGGCAAAATTAACATCTTAGTTTGAATTATGCGATACAATCTAATTTTAGTATAACAATTTTTTGTTTTATTATAATGGCTTACATTTAAATACATTGTTAAAAGAGGGGTAAACTATTAAAATAGTCACTTTTGTTTACCTCATGTTACATTTTAGTCATTTATGTTTGAAATGTTACGTTTTAATCACTTACATTATCGCATTGTAACATTTTAGTCACTGAACCATTAATTGTCGTTAATGGTGTAACAGTAAACTGACGTGACACGTTAAATAATCATTTCAAACAAAAATTTTAGGTTAATTTATACAATCAGTCCTTATATTTTTTTTGTTTTGAGTAATTTTTTTTCTTTTATGTTCTTTTAACTCTCATTTTTTTCTTTATTTTTCATTCTCTTTTGCTTCTCCCTCTGTTTCCCTCCCTCCTCTGTTTCTTTTAACGTATTTTTTCTATATTTTTCACTCGTTAATTAAACTAGTCCTTATAGTTTTATTTTTTGAACAATTTATTTTTTTCGAGTGAGGCAAGCTTGTGGACTAGTTTTAAAAAAAGGAAAACATAGAAAAACCACATTAAAAGAAATGAAGAAGAGAGAAAAATAAATGAAGAAGCAAAAGAGAATAGAAAATAAAGAAAAAAGAAAAGAAAAGTTAAAAAAACATAAAAAATTGCTCAAAATGAAAAAATATAGGGACCAATTGTATAATTCAACCTAAAATTTTCGTTTGAAATGATGATTTAACGCGCCACATCACGACTTAGTGACTAAAATGTTATAACACGATAATGTAAGTGACTAAAATGCAACATTTCAAACATAAGTAACTACAATATAACCTGATGCAAACAAGAGTGACTATTTTGATAGTTTACCCTTAAAAAGAAATATTTGGAAATCTTTATCAACTAATTAACAGGTTTTTTGTTATGGTTTTGATATCACAACTAGCATTAGTTCCCCCACTAAAGCAGGGCGTTAATAATTTTTCAATAAATTATTTAAATAAATAATAATTAAATTCAAATAAAAAATTATTAATTTAAATAATTAAAAAAATTGTTTATTATATAAAACATTTATCTACTTATTCTTTTGATGGTAATAATATTTTTTATATTATGATTTTTCAATTATGACGATTAAATTTACTTACAATAATAATTTAAGATTGACTATATATTAAATCGATGAGTGAGTTAAATTTGGGACAATCATTTTAATTTTAATTTTAATTTTTAATTATTTTCTAAAAAAAATTAAAAATTTTATGTGTGAATATCTCGGTTATATAATTTAAAGTATATGAAAAATTCAATTGTAGAAAAATTTCAACCATACTTCTCATTATTAAATTTAAGAATAAAATTTATACATAAAATGTTACTCTTTTTTAGTAACATTGGAAAAAAAAACAATATCCAATATTTTAAATTTTTACATTTAAGTCCCATATATTTACTTAATGCAATTATATGCTAAGCATAGTATATTTTTAATTAAAATATGTAAGTTCTTTTAAAAGTTATACTTCAGAATTGCAATTATAAAATATACATCAAAATAATTATGATAAAGATTAATTATATAAAGCACGATTGAAGTAGTAATCAAAATATTCAAATTTAGACCAGAATAAATTTATACATGTCCATACATAGTGGGACATAAACCAAAAGAGACACGGATTGAGAACCAACACATAATTTACACATAATTAAACTCAAACTTAAAATCTTAAAATTTTTTAATCTGATTGTAATTTTTTTTAAAACAGTTATTAATGATAATTATTTTTTATTTTTTTAATAATATTTTATATAAACATGTTAGATAGAGTAAGAATTAATTCAATTCGTAAACTTTCCAAACTACTTCTATTAAATATGTTAAATTAAATCTAGTGATATTTTAAAAACTTGTCAATATTTTTATTTGTTTATTTAACTTTTCAACATATATTAACAAAATTAATTAATAATTTTTTATTTAAATTTTTACATAATCTTGAAAATTTTCAAGTAATAATTATGTCTATAAAAAATAAACATAACAAAATAGATAATCAAAACTAAAACATCTCCTTGAAATTATATTAAAATATAATATTGGTATCATTCATAACAAATGTAATGCTTAAATAACAACTAAATGAATTTAGTGTTAAAATTGAAATATTATAATGAATATTAGATCATGGCACACGCCTAGGTGAAAAATAAATATGTAATAAATTTATAAAAAATAAAAAAAATATAGCTTTAATTGAAATAGTAAAATTGAATGGGTAAATATCATGATGTTTTGGGTTCAAATCTTATCATATATGTATGTATGTACTTTTTTAGGTTTTATATAAATAAAGAAAGAAAGAAAGAAAGAAAGATAAAAATCTCCTAAAAGTAATATTTGTTCTCTTGTAAAAATAATAGGTTTTTGACAACTTCAAACCGAGTTGGGACTCGATTGAGCCTTAATAAACCTGAGATTCGATACTTGTGTTTGTAAACCCGTTTCCCCTTCCCTCATTGTAATGTAATTTTTTTACTTGTATACAAAAATACAATTTAGATATAATAATTTCTTTGTTTTTATCTAAAAGAATTAAGACATCAAAGAATAAAGTCGGCATTACATGTTTTTGGATTTGCCCATTAAAAAGAGATATTTGGGAGATCTCGGTCATAAAAAATAAAAAAATAATGATAAATTATGCCCTAATGTAAGACTCGATCAATCAAACACTCCTTAAAAAGGTGTTGTGTCAACACCAATGCTTAAACTGTTTATAATCATCCTGCCAAGCAAAGAATCCATTTCTATTATTGGGGATTTAATATTGGCTTCTTTAAATTCATCCTCGCATGCATATATATTGTCCACATTAGAGTTTAGGTCCTTGATCAACTTGTTGGTATCACCCATAGAGATAGCATCAATGATTTTCTGTTTGTTTTTGAGAATAGTTTTGTAGTCATCAATGCAACTTTTAAGGCGATTAGTAACAAATCTTGAGGTGGAACGATTTGATAATCGTTTTGAAGCCTTGTGCAAGGCTTCCTTAACCTTGCCGTAGAATACATCAACCTCCTCTTTAACAATCGATACAGGATCTACAACAGCCTTATCATCTAGGAATGAAATAGTTGTCGTTAAGCATTTGATCGGGTACTCAGTTCTTTCACAGAGTTGTTGAAGCCTAGGATCCACGTCGACAGGCAACATAGAAAATGATTGGTCCTCCTCGGGTTTAGGAAAGCTTAAAAATTGAGCATCGAGCGAAGATGGAGCTAAAGATATCGATGAAGATGCAGTAGATCTAGAGAAAGAGATGAAAATAAGGAAGAGGATTAAATGCTTCATCTCTGTTATCTTCTCTCTTAGCTGAGATGATTGAGAAATGAAAATAAGGTAAAATTAGATTGTGTAGCACAATTAAACTAGCTTAAGGCATCGATTATGGACAAAAATAACATATTTATTTGAATTGTGCTACACAATCTAATTTTACCATACCCATTTTTCGTTATTTAAATTTAATTTTTTGTTAAAGATGTATTTTCAAAAAATTTAACAACTACAAATTAACAAATTTTGAATTAGGATGCTGTTACATAACAAAAAATCTGATGATTGTTTTTCTTGTTACATTTCTGTTATAAAGAAAAAAAATTTAAGGTAAATTTTATTTTAAATATAACTTTAATAAATTAAATTTCTCTTAATTAATTTAAATTTTTTATATTAACATTTAATATTATAAATATTAGTCCATTTAAAATTATTAATATTGGGTTGGGCTTCTCTCTATTCGTATCCAATATTAAATAATATTAAGAGACCTGAATTATTACTTTTTAATATTCAAAATTAAGGGTTTTTTTGGATGAGCGTTTATCTTCACTCCAGTCCGTTTAATTTTTTTTCTCAAACTACCACGGTTCTTTTTACACTAATCAGTAATCACAGATAAAATGTATCTTCCTTTCTTTATTTTGTATCGAGGCACAAAGTTTATGTTTTAAATTTATCAAACAAATTTACAGCAATCAAAAGCAACTGTACGAAATTCTAAAAAGTCAGGTAATATTATTCTTTTTTATTCATCTTTCATTTGTTTAAATATTTGATCTTGGTGTTTTTCATGTTTAATCTATAGCTATTACATAAAAATAATTCTTAGATTCAAGCAGTTAACTATTTTAATTATTTTTATTTTTTCGTGGTAGATTTATGGATATGCAAACAATTTCAATTGATTATGTAGCTCTTACACTTTTCAAACCAATGAAACTTGGGATGGAGTTTTGAGCAAGAGGCATATGTGTACTACAATGATTATGCCGGAGAGAGCAGAACACACGGGGTTGTAACATCAAGGAAATTCACATGTTCTAAAGAAAAAACAATGGTGAAAGCTCATCACAAAGAAGCTAGAACCAATTGCTTGGCTCATATTGTTATCAAGTGCTAATCGAATGAAAAATATCGAGTTACTGATTTTGAAGAGAAGCACAATCATTCTCTTGCTCCTAAATCGTGTGCTCATATGTTATCATCGCAACTTAAACTTGCATTTGATATGGTTTCTCGAGAATCAAGTGGTCGAGATGGTTTGGGGTTTACAAAAACAGGCCAAAAAATAATTTAGGAACTAAACGGAAACGATCTTTGATGCTCGGAGAAGCATGTAGCTTGTTAGATTATTTTGAGAAAATAAAAGTTGAAGACCCTTCATTCTTTTTTCTATATGGTTAGATGGTAATGGTTTAATTACTAATATATTTTAGGTTGATGCAAAAATGATGGTAGACTACAATCTTTTTGGCGATGTTGTATCCTTTGATACAAAATATCAAACAAATAAAGAACACAGATTTTTTACCATCTTTGTTGGGATGAACAATTATAGATGGTGTTGTTTCACTGTATGATGAAATAATTGATTCATTTGAGTGATATGTGTGAGAAAGAACGTGGTGCCCAAATTATATATCAGTGATTATGTATGTACTACCACCTTAACTATTCATATAAGAGTTCAGATTTTTTTAAAGAGTTTGCAAAGGCGTAGGAAATTATACCTAAAAATTATGGAGTTTAAGAAAATAAATGGCTAAAAGGTATTATAACTTTAAATATAAAATTTTAATATTTATTGATATTTCATGTTTGTAGGTATTTTTACATTGGAAGAAAAATGAAATGATTCATATGAAAGAAATGCATTTTTAGCTGGACTGAGGACAACACGATTGAGTTTTGAAGATGCATACGATTCTTTCAATATCTGCATTGACTGCCAAAGTTGAAGGCCTGCAATAATAGACATAGAGCTGCCAAATGTATTAATGAACTTATTTCAAAGTCAGAGCTCGCTCAAAGTGAGACTTCGACACTTATATAATATCTGCCGAAAGAGAAGTTAAGGGATTAAAGAAAAAACAAAGCACACATCTCGAAAAATCCGCTAAAACGGGAAGAGCACCGTGGTTCCATCTAAAACAAAATTGAAATGTATAAACACTAGTACTTCATGTTCATGTTCATGTTCATGGATTGATTAGCAATATCCATTCGAAAGATTTATGACAAGTCAAGGAGCTGATCTCTCAGCCAATACTTTACAAATGGCTCCCAAACAAGCTCTCTCGTTTCTTCTCTCTTGCTGCATTCAAGAAGGGTGGTGATCATTATACAACTTCTTGTTATTGATGAGGATGACACCGATAATGATGATTATAGTGATGACAATGTTAATAATCATTCTAATTATTGAGGACGATTGCTACGGTTGTAACTTTGCATTTCTTGTGTCCAGTTCAAACCAAAACCTAGGGCCTGGATGAACCGATTAACCACACCTCAGGACCTGATGTTACGCTTATTTTCGCTGCAAGGGCGAGACGCTAGCCCGAAACGGAACGGATAAAACTAGTCAGCAGCAAGCCGGGACCTACAACTTATATTTGACATTCAATGCCAATTCTTCTGATGTATCAATGACAGAACATATGAGTAAACGGGCAGAAAAATATTTTGAACTTTCGAGATAAAGTTCTTTCTTTGTTATATATATTTTTAATAGAATTAATAGTGTTTTTACATTTTAAACGTAAATTTTGTAAACGGAAAATGAAGTGAAGAAAGGAGTAAATTGAAAAGGAAACAAGAGAAACAGTAAAGTTCCATTAATTTACTCAATATTCATTAATTGAATATGTCAAAAAAATTAGTGATGGGGCACATAAACGGGCATAGGCACAGGAATTTTATTCTTAACTAAAATCCATATTAATTATTATTTTCCCAAAGATAAATGAAATCTAAATTAGTGCAATTATATAAAAAAAATCATTATAATTCAAGTTTTAGATGCTACGTTATAAAATATATTACTTGAATTTATATGATTCAAGAAGCGTTTTCAAGATGAATATCCATTTTCTTCTGTGATAATATGGACAGTGAAATCCATTTATTTCTGATGAAAAGTTCTACATCTTGCTAGAAAACGAAGGATGGACCTTTCGGTGATGGAATATCAGGACTTTTAGGTGGTGGAATATCAGGAGGGATGCTCGGTGTTGGAATTTCCGGCGGTATAGACGGTGGCGGCACATTACCCGGAGGTGTTGAAGGCGGCGGATCCACTTCAGGCGGTGGCTTTTGACCGGGTGGTGGGAGAGGAACTACTTCTGGATCAACTGGAGGAGGCCCCAATGGAGGCTTTGGAAAATCGGGACCAGGGTCAGGCCCGGGACGACCAAGTGGCGGAGGGTCACCGGTGGTGAATTCTAATGGGGAATCGGAAGGGTCAACTTCAGGAGTTTTTGAAATCTCCGGTGGCGATGGCGAAACTGAAAGAGGCCTATACTTTGGACCCGAAACAATCTCCCTTGGGACACCAAAGGAACTTTCAGCTAATAGGCGTAGCCGCCGCGATGACGGCGGCGATAATTTTGTGGTTGTTGGCAAGATGGGTAATTTAACTGTGGTTGATTTGAAAGAAAACAAAGGAAGGATTTTCAAGAAACTGGGTGCAGTGAACATGATCGATTTGTGAGAAAATTTTAGGGAGTTGAAAAAATATAGATTTGTGAAACCGAACAAAAATGAAATCGAAATGTGTAAGTATTACGTGTAACAGTGTCTTAATACGTGCGTTTCATGCAAAGCTTGGGACGTGTAACGTCGAGAAGGCCTGTCATTACCAGATCTAATGGAGTTAGCGTTGCTTCGAATGTTGAAAAAATTTCTCAATTAATTGAGTTGAAGAGTTATTTTTATTATTTTAATTTTATTTTATTTTTAAATTGAAACTGAGTAAAATTTTCGATTTAAATTAAAAAATTAAACATGTTAAACAAAAATCTTATTACAATATAATTAATTCTATTTTAAAGTATATAAATTTCAAAACATATATATTTGAAAACTTTTTCAAAGCAAAATAATAATAATAATATGACATTTTAGTATGATAAACTTGAATAATTAATTAACTCTTTTAATTCTCAAAATTATTATTTCTAAAAAAATTTAATTTTTAAATTTATATATTCTTTATATATGTAATTTTTATAATTTTTTAAAATAGGTAAATTTTGAAATTTTTATAAATATTTTGAATAATTGAAAATTATCTTAAAATTTTTTTTGTAATTATTGTTGAGAAAGACTAATTTGTTCATTTTTTAAAATTGATAGGGACCAAAAAGGTATTTACACCAATCTATTATTCAAATTATTTAAGTTATTCAAATTGTAAAATTTAACTCGACTCAAACTCGAAACTTGAATTACTTATTCGAGTTGACTCGAATTATTCTAATAACTCGGTTTGATTAACTCTAAATATTATTTTTTTTCGAATTCTTCTAATCGGATTAAGTTTTATTCAAGTCCAAATCTTAAAAAAAATTTATTAAGACGAAAAGTTATAAATTTAAATATTAACCATAAAATTGATATATAATATAAAAAATAAAGTAAGAAATCATATTAATTATTCTAGAATTTTAAAAGAATTTTAAATCTCGAAGTGGTGAATTAGAGATGGGTCTATTGTAGGCTTTTTCTTAGATTGGTAGGCTGTTACTAAATTGGGTTAGAGGGGTCCATTGCCTCAAGGTGTCGTAGACTCAGTTTTCTGTGAGTTTCTTCCTTCAGTTTCTCGTAATTATAAATATTTTTATAATTATTTTACGAAAAATATAAAAGGCATTACGTGGCGTTCCCTAATTAGTTGATTTTTTTAACGTCAGTTAAAAATTATTATCAATTAATTATTTATTATATTAGTAAATTGTATCATATTAAATTATATTTTCATTAATATCTAAATATTTATTTTGAGTTATACTTTTATTGCTATCTAAATTTCAACAATATAAAATTAAAAATTTATTGCTATAAAATAGATGCATTAGAACCCATCATTTAAGTATTTCTATTTAATTAGAAGCTAAAATAATCACAATTTTCATTATTTTTTAATTATAATTTGAATTTATTATTATAATATTTCAATTATAAAAATAATTAATATATTTCAATTATGTTAAACAATTTCAATAATATTAATTATGTGAAATAAAGAACATTATTAGTAAAATAAAAATAAACACAAGTGAAATTAAAAAATAATTTAAAGTTCAATGAACCATAACTTGCTTTCATAATTGCTAATTTGACAAAGCAATCATTTCATCAATTAACAAATTTGACTTGTATAGTTCATTCTTCATGATCATAGATGAACACTATTGTTTTGTTTCAAAATCCCAACAGTCAAATCTATTCATAGGGTGAGG
Source organism: Gossypium hirsutum (assembly GCF_007990345.1). Lineage (NCBI taxonomy): Eukaryota > Viridiplantae > Streptophyta > Magnoliopsida > Malvales > Malvaceae > Gossypium > Gossypium hirsutum. Next base: position 52,139,193 of record NC_053445.1, read on the forward strand.
AATTTTTTTTTTGTTTTTGTTTTCATTTCATCTTTGATTAATATTTAATTGATAGAAAATTTTATTTAAATTTAAATTTTTTAACATTAATCTCATTATAGGTTTTTATCATATCTGTTTTTTGTGATACAGTGCTTACAACTCTCCGTGATCATCAATAGAATTTTAGGTTAGTTTTCTAGATCCGGACTCGACCTGGCCCAAAAAATTGGCTTGGAATTTTACCCAAGCTTGGCCCGAATAAAACTGTTAAAACTCGAGTCTGACCTGCCCGTATTAATTTTTTATGTTGTTATTTTTATATAAAAATAAATTTTAAAATTAATACATCAAAACCTAAACAACACTAAAATATGTACAATTTAGCAAGCAAATACCTCTAAAATAGTAGCAAAATTAACAGCAAAACAAAAGTTATACAATATCCAAATAATAACAACAAAATAGTAACAATATAATAACGAAACAACACCAAAATAGTAACAAAAACAACAACAAAAATAGTGAAAACAACAGCAAAAAAGAACAGGGTTTTTTTTTTTGTAAATTCAGACCAAGTCGGAGCTAAAAAAAAACTTACCTGAAGCCTAGCCTGTTTAGAAAATAAGCCTCCTTTTTTTTTCAACTCTATTTTTTAAGCCTATATTTTTTCCTAAATCCTCTCACTTATTGGGCGAGCCTTCGAGTCTACCCGTAGCCCTTCCTCGACCCCTAAATAGGAGAACACATGTCTTCTTACACTGACAACAATATTCACACCATCAAGTGAATACTCAACCTGTATCTAAATTTAATTTTAAATATATAAAATTGTTAATACAAAATAATGTTTAACATGGCAAGTAGAATAAACTTAAAATCGAGAATTTAATAGTTGAAATTCATGATTAGAAAATAATCCCAAGACTTTTTTTTCGCATTTGAAAAGTGAAAGTTGGAAACATCGCATGGGAAAAAACAGGTCTCAAAGGATATCTTTTCTGTTCTTTTACTTTTTAGAAATAATAATTAAAAAAAGAAAAACATGAGTAAAGATTTCATGTCAAAGCATTAAAATGATTCCTATATTTTCAAGAATAAATTAAAAATAAAAAATTTATTATTGGTGGATTAAATTAAATACTTCATGATTATATACAATTTTAAAATTTGCGTAATTTCTTTTTAAAATTTGAGTCAGTTTAAAATTAAATAATTTAATAAACATTGTTTTTTATTCAAATTTAATTATATCAAAATACAATTAGTAATATGGAAATATAATTTTATATTTATTATTTTTAAATTGTAAAAAATAGATAAATTAAAGAGCAAATTAGCCATTCAAAATTTTATCCCTTTCTACTGTTAAAAATTGGTCATGTACATCAACATGAGGAACACATGACACACTACGTGTAATTGTTTAGTTATTCCATCAACTAAACCAATTTTTAACATTAGAAACGAATGTAACTTTTAATAAAAAAAAGCTAATTTTCTATTTGATGTAACGTATAAGGATTAATTTATTTATTTTAAGTAAAGAGAATAACTCCTAATATAGGGACCTCCCTGATACTTTCGATCTAATCCAATCATCGAAACATTTGATGTTTAATGAAACTATATTGCCACATTTGCCTTAAACAATAATTTTGGTATTAAAAGGAAAGAAAAATTACCATTGATTGCGAAATATGGAGAATTTTATTTGTCTATAAGAGTTTTAAACCCCTACCATTTTGATGTTTACATAATTTACTCTTAAAATTTAATTAATGAATAAAACCAATACTTAAATGATAATAAGGACTAAGCATAAATTATTGCCATCATTGCCTTATAAATTATAAATAGAGTTATTCACGGTTTAAAATTAATTTATAGTGTGACTATTTTAAATTAACGGTCCAAAATTTAAATAAAAGCAAGTTTGATAATTAGCTAAAAATATAAAAATTAAAACAAACTATATTATTATTTTTGGACAAAAATCTATTTTATTATTTAAAAATATATTTATATAATTAATTTTTAATTAGTAAATTGTTTCGGATAAATCTATACATCTCTGATTAATTTATTTTTGTCCAACACTAAATTTACATAAGGATATATTTAATCAGATTTTTTTTGGATAAACTACACTTAAGGTCACTAAATTATTAGTAAGTTTATGTTTTGGTCACTCAACTTTAAAAAGTTACAAAATAATCACTGAACTATTCGGAAGTTTTCATTTAAGTCATTGACTGTTAAAAATCACTACTGTGTGACATTCTCTGTTCGCACCGCCTCGAAAACTCTCCTCCATTTTTCTTCTATAATTTTTTTCACAAAACAACTTTAAATATTATGAATCTACGAATCAAAATCTAAACATCTGCGAATAAAAGGTATGTTCCTTTTATTGATGGGTACCGGTTCACTATACCAATCACCAACTTGTTACTTGTAGCTCACTAGTCTACTTCATTTAGAAAAGAAAAACTTAATAATCTAATGACTTGAATAAAATTTTTTAAATATTTAATAATAATTTTAAAACTTTTTAAAATTAAGTGATCAAAATATAAATTTACCCTTAATTTAAAATTTTGAATAATCACATTATACCAAACCTCTCAATACCAACACCCTTAAAATGAAAAAGACAGAAAATGACGCCACCTTTATTTATTTTCCTTTTCATTTTTAAACTCAAAAAAAGTCCCTTTATTTTCTTCTTTGTTTCTCTTTTATTTCTTCGAGAGGCCAACAGAAATAAAACGAGGGGAGAAAAAACCCAATTCTGTTTCACCACTTTCATCTTAAAATTCCCCCAAGAGATCCAATTTGTCTTTGCCTAAAAGAAGGCTACTTTGTTTTTTGTTTCAAAGAGAAGAAGTAATTGGTTGTTGACTAAATTTCTTTCAAGCCTTTTTCATGGGGTCCATGAGGATTTCTCTGGGACATCTTTAATTGCCCCCTCTCTTCCCATGTTTTTTCCGACATAATAAGCTAAATAAAGCTTCAACATTTTTTTTCCATTTTTTTGGGATTGTTTGGTTTTTTTTCCCCTCTTTGGCTAATTGTTTATAGGATTTTAAAGGAGATGCAGTCGGGTCGATCACAATCCATGGTGGGTCGGATTGATACCAGAGGGAAACATAGGATACAAGCTGAACTCAAAAGGCTAGACCAAGAAGCTAGATTCTTAGAGGTTAGTAAAAAAAACCAAAAAAAAAGAGATCATCTTTGTTTCGGGGTTTTGGTTTTAGCTGCTGAAATGTTGGTTTTCTTGTCTGATATAGTTGTTTTTTTATTGTATTGATTGATTATCTGATTGTGTCTTTGAATTTGATATGAAAAATTCTTGATGTTGTATTGTTGAATGTTGTCTTTATGTTATTTATTTTTAAGACAGATTGAACTCAATTGCTGAATCTTGTCTCTAGTTAATGAAAAGAAATCCTTTTGTTAGTATATTAATTGACCTTAAACAGTGTACTAAGTGTAGTCTTTAGATAAGACTTGAATTACATGGTAATATAGTATTGCTCTAGATCATTTTTAATACATAGGTGGTCCTCTTGGTTTTGGCAATGAAGTTAAAAGCCTTCTGGTATATACAATGAACTTTAAACTAATTTCTTTTAGTTTAATTCACTGGGACACTAGTGGACTGGTTTTCAATGTCAACTTATTTAGTTGCTTCCTCGTTTGCTCGAACCACTCAGTTTGAAGTCATTACCGTTTTCGACCCCATCTGAAGAAGCCTTAATGTTTTACATCATCTGTCTGGTGACCATATATTTCCTTTCGAGATACAAAAGCTTTAAGAACTTGCAGTTCATGTTAGGTTGCCAGGTTTTCAGTGTCTTGGAATTTATTTTCAAGTCCTTTTTTTGGTTAATGCATGGTGGCTGTCAATTGCTATATCAGTATTCTGTACTTATAACCTAATTGGATAACTATGCATCAGTGAAAAAGAAGCTTACTTTGTTATCTATTATTAACTTGTAATATGAATGTCATTGCTTCATTTTTTATGTTGAATAAGTTACCATCACTCACCAAAATGATGGGAAGGCTTTTTCTGAAAGTTACTCGGACAAAATCGGAACAACTGAATTTGAGATTTTAGTAGTCGGTTAGTATCCATTTTCTAGATGTTGGCATTTTGTTTTACACCGGGTTTGAATTGTCAACCTCATGAACGTCACTTGAAGGGGACATTATATGTTTTTGCCGACAACTAGGGAAGGAATGTAGATGGAATTCAAAGGGTGCTACTTATTATCATCAAAAGTTTGAATTGACAAAAGTTGTTTGCTTGTTCCGAATCCATGAAAATTTATGGGGTAAAATACATAGAAAGTTATTCTCCATTATCCTCTTTTATATCCCTTACATGGAGGTTCCTTGTTTGCATATCTTTCCTACTGATGTCCATATGCCTCTATTGTTGGGACATTTTTGTAAAGTTCATTTTGTTAAACCCGAGATTTATTGGATTACGTTAATTGTTTCTTTTATAAGTTGAAAGGCACCTTAATTGGTTAATCAGGCTATAGTCTCGTACATATATAGGACAGTGGTTTGTAGCCGGAACAGGTTGATTTCGACTGCAATAAAAGAAGCCTTCTCTTTCAGTTTCAGTTGTCTAACATTAGAAATAATTAAAGATTCCAAATTAGCTTGAACGACTGAGTTCTTGTGTTCCTTATTTTATACGGAGAATCAGTTCTAGGAACTGCAATTATTTGCAGACTTTGCATATTAACAGGTGTAAAAGTATTGATGCAGTCAACATTGAGGTTCTTCCAGTTTGATCTTTCATAGGTTACCATACATGCTTAAAAGATTGAAACATAAAATGTCATTAGGTTGCTCCAACTCTTCGTTTTTCACATATCACCTCGTATCCAAAACTCACTCGATTCTTGCCAAATGGTTTCCCATAAATTGATGTGATGATCTGTGTACACACAGGAAGAGCTGGAGCACTTGGAAAAGATGGAGAAGGCATCAACTGCATGCAAAGAGTAAGCATTAATACTATAAAAATGAATTTGGATTCTTAATTTAGATGAAAATTAAGGGCAAAAGCTGATTCTAATTTGTTTTTATTTATGCATGGTAATTGGCAGGATGCTGAGTAAAGTGGAAAGTACACCTGATCCACTCCTTCCAATGTGATTACATATATCCTTTTTCTTTTTTATTAATTCCTTTTTAATTGCTTAAAATATTAAAGAAAAACTCAACTATTTCTGAAAATTGTGTATGTTTACCATTGTTGACAGCACAAATGGTCCTCTAAATCTCACGTGGGATAGATGGTTTGAAGGTCCCCAGGAATCTCAAGGCTGCAAATGTTGGATACTGTGACAATATTGCTTATTTGGATGATTTTTTTTTCTTTTTGATCTTAAATTTGGAGAGGCTTTATTTACATTGTTGTTGATGTTTGTGAGATATATGTATTTCATTGTGCAGAAAAAACGACAATTTTACAGCAATCTATAGCAACGTTTTCATCATTCTCGTATTTTTAAATGAAAAAGATGTCATTGTGCATAAAAATGTCAATTTCTTGAGAGGCAAATTGAAATGTTTAAAAACAATATAGAAAAAGTTCATACAGAAGATGGTACACAAAAGTTCACTCTGTTTTTTTCGGTGATCAATCAGCAGAATCCATAGTATATATATGGAGAATGAATGGGTCGTTCTCTCATTGAACAGATCCTTTTCAGCTTGGTGCTTTTCCGGTAACGTGCTGGGCGATCCACCCAAGACCATCGTACAGTCCATCTCCGGTAAGTGCGGAGCAGGCTTGGATGTGCCAATCGTGATTTTTTATGCTGTGAAGCGAAAGGGCATCGGTGATCTCAGCTGGGGTCATTGCATCCTTTAGGTCTTGTTTATTTGCAAAGACGAGTATAACAGAATGTTGTAGGTCCTCGTGTGCGAGCAACCTGAAGAGCTCCTCTTTCATAATGGTGATTCTCGCCCTATCCACACTGTCTATCACCACGATAACAGCATGAGTTCCACGATAGTATGTTGCCCACGATGTCCGTAGTCGGTCTTGCCCACCAAGGTCCCATACCTGAGGCAAATACAAACTTTTAGGTGCCCAGCAGATACCTAAAATCTGAATGAAACCATTATATTCACTATCCAGTTTGTTCTTAAGACAAATCTTAAATATAGAAAGGGCAGCTTCAAAATTGGATCTTTATAAAGGACAAGCTGAAGATCATAGCAAGAATAAGATCCTGATGCAAATAATTGAAGTCGATGCTTGCTAGCTAAACTACTGCATTCTGCAGTTAAGTTACTCGAACTAAATGAGAAAGAAACAGTAACTCAACAAAGATGATTATATTAATGAAAATGATGGAAAGCAAAGAATGGAGTGAGAACAGAACCACCAAATCAGCATAGTAAACAAAGACAGCCTGTCCAATTCATCTTATTTAAAGTGTCTCCATCTCTTTACTTCATGGCACATATACATACATGGATAAACAATTTCATGTCATTTCATTATCTGTATAGAGAAAAAAATCTCTTAAAAGGCTGATTGAATCTTAATTCGGTTGACGTTGTTGATGTTGCAACAACCTGGAGAACGTAGGTTCGAATGCGCTTAAATGCATAATATCCTCCACTTAAAGGATCAGAGGTTATGGGCAGTTTAGGCTTTGTATCAAAAGGAAGAAAAAAAAGGTCTCTTAAAAGAACCTATGACATAAACAGGATAAATATTCACATCATATAAGGCAGTAGTATGTTTTACTGAAATCACATAATGCACTTTCCATCAGAACTAGTAAAATGAGCTTATAGGTTTCTAAGTAGGTAGTACCAAAGCTCTTGACAGTTGACACACCCTACAGGAAATTAGAAAACAAATCTGTGATACATCATAGTTGTATAACCCGGGGTTTCAAATCATAATGTTGTTGCATTTGCTATTTCAAGGCTGAGACACCCATCCACCACCACTAAAAAAGCCTCAATAGCATTGTGAAAAAAATAATTTACATAAATTGTGGTTGATTGCAGTTGCAAATGCAGTTTAGCAGAAATTAACTGAGATAAAGGTTCACTATTTCCATTAAACTGATACCCTTTAAAAGGAAATTCTTGTCCTTTAACAAAGTAAAGAGAGATAGAGTATGAAATAAGATAGAGTAACAAGTAGTAGGATCGAAAACAAAATATCAAAACATGTTGGAGAGATGCAGAGCGAGAGACCACATAACACAAACCAGGCCAAAACTCAAAAACTCATGGTTCAAGCGGAAATCTATGAGTTTAGGTTGTCGAGAACTATCTTGTTGACTTTCTATTTATAGTCTTTGGTTTGCTTGTTGAATACTTCAAGGCAGGAGGGGACTCAGGTCAAGGACTAGAGCAGGAGGAGGAGATGGGCAGGCGGTATAAGCAGACCTGAGACAGGATAGGAGGAGAAGAACGAAAAGAGATACACACAAGAAAAAGAAGAGCGAGGTGGTGGTAGGGCCTGTGAGGGCCTTGAGATTTTAGGGGGATTTGGATAGGAGGTTGTCATTGGTGAAGTTCAATATGAATTTAATGGTTTTTGTATTGGAGTTCCAAAAATGAATTATCAACAGGTGATCAGAGAAAGTGGCAGTGGACATCTCCCTAGGCATTTGGACTGAATTTGAATCTAGGAGTCATCACTATTGGGAGGGCTTTACCTGAATACCACTCTGGCCTGAACAAGATTTAGGGGGATTTGGATATGAGGGGTTGTCATTGATGAAGTTTACATTTGAATTTAATGCTTTTTGTATTGGTGAAGTTCAAAAGACAAATTACCAACAGGTGATCAAAAGAAGTGGCGCGGTACTTCTTCCCCCGGGCATTTAGATTAAGTTCAAATCTTAGAGTCATCACTATTGAAAGGGCTTTACTAAATACTACTTTGGTCCAGACAAAATTAAGCTCGAACCTTAAAACGGATGAGAGCACTTGCAGTTATGCAAAAAAAAAAGAGAGCTCCAAAAACGAATTTCTGAATACTTAGCATCCAAAGCTATGTACTAACCGACTTCCCTTCAAATGTGTGGATTCATTTCATAACGCTCATAAAACAAAATCACAATTATGAAGATATTCACCATGGTTCACAATCAGCAAAAAACCCATTTGATTGGCTACATAATCATGGCATGAAAACTAAACAAAATATTTCCAAGTTTTAAACCTATTTTATTCAACCCCACAAACCTTTTCTCCAAGTCTAAAAGAATCTACTAAGAAGATTTCAAACCATTTAACAACGCACTAATACATTAACAGGCCCTTTGAGTTTTGAACTTATAATCCACCAATTTTTTTCCACGAAAATAAAAAACAAATTCAATAAAATTAATTAAAATGAAAAATCGGAAATTAAATAATTGAGAAACCGTAAATAGCATCTAAAAATTAAAAAAAGAAAGAAAGAATACCTCGAAACGGATGTTTTTATAAACAAGCTCTTCAACGTTGCTGCCAACAGTAGGATGGGTAGTAACAACCTCACCAAGGTGAAGCTTGTAAAGCGTCGTCGTTTTGCCAGCATTATCTAACCCAACCACCACAATCTTATATTCCTTTGCGGGAAATAACATGAACCAGAACTTCGATATGAAAGCTCCCATCTTTTCTTATCCCTTAAGAAAAAAAATCAATCAATTATCAACCCTTTTTTTATATAACCCGATCAATGAAACGGATCTAACAAAATAAAGAACAATAAAATATTCATTATTCTACCTGGTTTTAAGAGAGGCGGCTGAGACGATGATGAACGGTGGCGATGGATAGTCTAGCGTCGATCCTGAAGGAGGAGAAATTGGAAACTTTTTGGGGGAAAACGAAAGGGAATTTCCGATCTGGTTTCGGAAAATTTTGAAGAAAGAGTGGAAATAATTTTTAAGGAAAAAGAAGAAGAAATAGAAGGGAGAGGTAGAGGGGCATTGATGCTTGGACTATTGGACACGGTAGCTGGTGACGTGTATGACTAGTGATGATTTGGTGGCCACTTATGCCATTTTTTTTCTTCTCATTTGTACATTTTTTACTTGCATACATTATGCACACGAAATTTGATTCAGGTTTCGGATTTTCATCTGCTATGATAGAATATATATTTGTATTTATAATTTATGCTCTTATGTTATACGTGTAATTGTACGTCTTATATTAGTAAGAGTTTAAAATAATTGAATTATTATTCATCCAATTTATTTTACTAATATAATTAAATCTTTAATTCATTTTTCAAAACATAAATTAATTTTATAACTTATAGATTTTACTTTAACACGTATAATCACCCATCAACATTCACATTTACGTATTAATTTTTTTTTCATATCACAAATATAACATAAACACCTAACTCACATGTATTATTGAATCATATATATCACTATAACACTTTTACTTTTACATATCCCTTTTGCAGTCTTTAACAAATATACAAAAAAAATTTAAAATTTTCAATACATTGCAAATATCCAGGCCAAACATGAACTCACGGTCTATAACGGAACTCTAATAATGGGAACTCCTCTCTTAACCCCTTCCGAACTCCTGTATTACCAACCCAGTTTCCTTTGTAACCCCCAGCCCCTCTCAACTCCAAAATCATTTCATTATCATGTATCATATTTCATTTGAATTCACTAAAGCATTTATTAACGTAACATATTTGATATATCAACATGTCACTTTGAATCAGATAAACACATTCAGTGCAATTTTATTTCACACGTACACTTTATTCACAAATCATAAAAAAACAAACATAACATATATTCACAAGGCTTAGTACTTTAGATTTCAACTCACTATCATTAAGCACTTTTCTTATAACACTTCACTTAAATATTTTATTGTACTATTTTACCTTGCTTAGTAATTTTTGAACAATTTACAATTTAAACCTTGAATTCATGAAAATCCAATATTTACTTTCATAACACTTTAATATCACTTTTCACCTCGTTTAAACCTTCAATCATAATATTTATCTCACATACCAAATTTTACTCTCTTTACAATTTTGTCCTTTCTATGGTGTTTTCTCTGTTCTACATCTGTTCACTTATCAATCAATGACAAATAAATAACTTTCACTCTTTATAATTTAATCCTTAGTTTCATAAAATTCACTAATCACTAATTTATCACTTTATTACTTCTTACATTACTAATATGCCCTTAATTACATATTCACTGCTAAATTCAATATACATATTCAACAATCTTAATAATTTCTTATTTAATTATTTCATATTAAAATTTAAATATTTAAATTAAAATAAACTAACTTAAATTCAATTAATTCACTTCAACTTAATATTTTTCTTCACAGTCTTCTTCAACCAATTGATTTTCATGGTAGAAAATATCTCATTAACACTTTAGGATATTAAATTAGGCCACAGTTTTGAAATACAACAAGAAAAATTCATACAAAATTTTTCTTTCTTTCTTTTATCGCTTTCTTTCCTTTCTTTATTTCTTTCATTTTCCTTGCTTTTGCTTGCTGTCCTCTCATGCTAAAAATAATATAAAGAAAAATTCTTTCAATTTCATCCTTATTTTCCTCCAACCAATCAAATTTCAACAAATTTCAATTAAAGATCAATAAATCTCATGCTAAAATAATATAAAGTATATGGATTTTAATCCCACAATGTCTCTAAATATCAATTAACAATGAAAAAAAAATACATTTAGGTCCTCCTCCTCCATAAAATAAAAAAATTACACTTTAATCCATATACATTTTACTTTATTCAGTTTAGCTCTTACCTCGATTTTCCAACTTCACATATCAATATATCTCCATGTCCCATTCATAAAAAAAAATATTTCTTAAAATTTCATCCCCTTTCCCAAATGATAAATTTACACTTTCAATCCTTCAACTTTTAAAAATTTACAATTTAATCCTTAATAAATTTCATTATTCATACTTTCTCTCCAAAGACTTAATTCACCTTTAAAATACTTGTGATTTCTTTGAAGTTTGAAACCAAAACATTGGGGTATTACAATAATAGTTTTCTATCTTAACTCATTTTGATTTTTTTTACCCTCGTGTTTGTTTCACGGTCTATGTTCGGGGTTCATGATTGTCTCATTGAATAATGTTGTCTCCAAAGTTTGAATCAGTGTTATCTCATTTGAAATGCAATGTCTCTTACCACTACACCTAACACTAATTAGTCACTTAATCTAATTTTAAAATATATTTGAATTAAAAAATAAAATAAAATTGTAAATAAATATTGAATAATTAAAAATGATCGAAAAATATATAGAATGGGATAAGACAAAGTGGAGTGAGAAATGTATGAATGTATCCAATACTTATGAAGCAATAATAATATTAAAATTTCAACATCTACAATAAAGACATGATAGATTTTACAATATTTACCCATGCCTTTTTTAACTGTGTTTTATGAAATTAAAAACTTTATAATAATCATTTTTATAATAATCATTTTTATATTAATTAAATTTAACTTTAAATAATATTGTTTGAATTTGATCGGATTTATTTATCATACTTGTTGAATTAAGAACCGATCTAGATATTAATTTATAAAGTGGCTTTAAATTAATTAAATTAAAAACTTATACAAATAAATTAAAAAAATTAATTAAACTGATGATTGAATTGGTTAAACCGATTGGATTAATTTTTAAAAATTTTAATTTAATCTATTCAACCGATTACGTTTAAAAAACGTTGCTTTAAACATCTTTTTAAGTGGGCCAGAGGATCAAATATGGTGATGCCGATCCTATCAATCCACGTCGTTAAGGCCCAAACTAAAACACTTTTTCAGCACATCTGTACAATTCACTTGTAGCTAGACTCAAGTGGTTCAATCTCATCGTAAGTCCGGTAATGAAATAGCCATAATTTATAAAGGTTAAACTATGTTATTAGTCCCTGTACTTATATAAAATTTGATATTTACCTTCAGTATTTTAAATGTTAAAAAGTTAATCCTCCTACTTTTTCAATTTAAATATACTAGTCCAATTATTATCGATATTGGTAGTTTCTATAAAAAATTGTCACCTTATCATGTTTATTTTCCATCAGTCATACCCCATATCATAAGATTTTAATTTTTAGACTGAAATTTTTAAATAAAAAAATAAGAAAACTTAATTTTAAAAATTTTAAGTACACAGAATAAATATTAAAATTTATCAAAATATAGGGTTTAACCATTTAATAATGATAACAAATTTGATTGATTTTTAGAAAAATTGCAATAATCTTATAATATTCGGATTAGAAAAAAAGCAAACCAAAACTAAATTAAATATCATTGTTTTTAGAAAAAGCATTGTTTTTTAAAAGAAAATTTAAAAATAAATTTTCCAAATACTTCTTTAAATTTATTTTTACAAACTTATATGTAATTAAAAAATTTGAACTGGATTTGAACAAGTAATAATTGCATCAAATATCTTCAAATTATGACATTCATTTATTTTTCTAGTTTTAAGCTACATAAGACTTGAGACATAATTTAACAATTAAATTAATAAATTTAATAACAAAAAGATCTAATTGATATAACATTAATAGTTCGGGATGTACTTAAAATGATTTAAAGTTTAAGAATTTAACTGTAAGAATTTGGGGATGTATGGTGCAGTTAAAATTTTTGGAATATCTAATTCAACCAATTAAAAATAGCCACCTAAGAACAAAAAATAACTCCTAATATTTTGATTTGTACTATTTAGCCGTTTAACTAACCATTAGTCCTCAAAGCTCTGTTTGGCAGAAAGCAGATAAAAGCAAAGTTTGTCTGTTGTGAGTTGCTCGCTCACTTGGCGGCATTTCCCAAGCTCCAAACACGGCTCTTTGTGCTTCGGTTTATCCGCCTCCCTCCTCAAAATTCCCCTTTAAAAAACCCTTGAAAAAGAAAATAAAGGAAAACTCCTACTACTTCACTTGTTCCACACATTTCCGGCCTAACCGTTTTTCTTTCCCCGTAACAATGTCGCGCTCCCTTCAATTTTTCACTCCCTCCCGTGCTCCTTATTTCACTCTCCATAAACTTCCGTCGACATCCTACACCCGGTTCCCGGTAATTAACTTCCCGAGCAAAAAGCACTATATCACTATCACGAAATCGTTATCTTCAGATCTCGATGCAGCGTCATCTCAAGTACTGGATTCCGGAAACGGACAGACCGGAGTTTCGGGGGTTTTATCAGCGGACAACGTGGTGGCGGTTCAGTCTCATGCGCCGTCGGAATCGGGAGCGGCGGCCGGGATCGAGGTTGACGCTGTGACGGAGGCGGAGCTCAAGGAGAATGGATTCCGGAGCACGAGAAGGACGAAGTTAATATGCACGATTGGTCCCGCAACGTGCGGGTTCGAGCAGCTGGAAGCGTTGGCTGTTGGAGGTATGAACGTGGCTCGGATTAACATGTGCCATGGCACTCGCGAGTGGCATCAAATGGTGATCGAGCGGGTGAGGAGGCTTAACGAGGAGAAAGGATTCGCTGTCGCCATTATGATGGATACTGAAGGTAGCGAGATTCACATGGGAGATCTCGGTGGCGCTGCCTCCGTCAAAGCTGAGGTAAAGTGAAAAAAGAAAAAGTTTGATAAAAGTTCAAATCTGTTCATCTCATTAATCGTAAGTTATTTACTTTGAAATGTAGGATGGAGAAATCTGGACATTCAGCGTTAGAGCTTTCGGTACACCGCGACCAGAGCGAACAATTAATGTGAATTATGATGGTTTTGCCGAAGGTTTGTGCTTTATTTGTGGTAAAAACAAATATAATTATGTTGAGTAAACTGACTTATTGGTGATTTAAATAAAATTGTTTGATGTTGGTATATAGATGTGAAAGTTGGAGATGAACTTTTGGTTGATGGTGGAATGGTGAGGTTTGAGGTGATTGAGAAGATTGGTCCTGATGTTAAGTGTAGGTGCACTGATCCGGGATTGTTGCTTCCTCGAGCCAATTTGACTTTTTGGAGGGATGGGAGTCTTGTTCGTGAGCGTAATGCAATGCTTCCTACCATTTCTTCCAAGGTTGTTACTTGTTTCCCATTTTTGCTCTTTGAGTTTTGTTAATTGGTATTGAATGATTTAGCTAATTTAAATGCTAGTTTTATCCTAGGGTATCCATGATTTGTTTTTGGTCACGTATGGTAACAATGGAATCAGACATTAGGAGCTACCAATATTAAGAACTTTAGAGTCTCTTTGAATTGACCATGTGCTTGTCTGAAATTTTCTGTTTCCTTCTTACTGGTATTAATTATTTAACTTGTTAAACATTTTAGTATTTTCTTTTCCCATTCAACAAAGCATTGGTTTATTTAATGTTACAAAAAGAAGTCCAAGGTATGTAAAATTCAAAATTAATAGCTAGAAGTCCATTTGTGAAATGAGGTAGTGGAGTGACCCTGACTCATTCAATCCCAGCAATGGTGTTTTGGATCTGATTTTTGCTATTTATTCCGTAGGTTCTTGTGATTTTGAAACTTTTGTGGTTCAGTAGTGAAGCATGTCTTTATTGTTTGCCTCCATGCATTTGTAACATTCACTTGATTACCTTCTTCTTCTGTTGTGCTGCCTGCATGTCTTTATCTACAAATAAAGACTCTATTCCTAGTTGCATGATAATATGCTTTTTCCCACTTCAGGATTGGTTAGACATCGACTTTGGGGTTGCAGAAGGTGTTGATTTTATTGCAATATCCTTTGTCAAATCAGCTGAAGTGATTAACCATCTCAAAAGCTATATTGCTGCTAGGTCACGTGGTAGGTAAGTGTCATACATTCCCTTGCACTCTTGGAAGATTAGAATAGTTTTGGTCAATTCTTATATTTCGGAAGAAGCTTTAAGGTTCTACTTTTGACGTAGGTGCTACTTGTGCACTTTCAAAGGTTACAAACTAGAATTTGAGACTGAAACTAAGTACTCTTTTAGTAACATTAGTGCTAATATACCAAAAAGGAGTACCATATATCAGTCTTTTTCCTTTCCTGAAAATGTCATCTCAATGTTATGATGCAGTGACATAGCTGTGATTGCAAAGATTGAGAGTATTGACTCATTAAAGAACTTGGAAGAAATTATTCAAGCATCAGATGGAGCTATGGTTGCAAGAGGAGACTTGGGTGCTCAGATACCATTGGAACAGGTTCCATCAGCTCAGCAAAATATTGTCCAGCTATGCAGGCAACTGAATAAGCCAGTGATTGTTGCTTCCCAGCTACTTGAATCAATGATTGAATACCCTACACCCACCCGAGCTGAAGTTGCCGATGTTTCTGAATCTGTACGGCAGCGAGCTGATGCTTTAATGCTGTCTGGTGAATCAGCAATGGGGCAGTACCCCGATAAGGCATTAGCTGTTCTGAGAAGTGTTAGTGTGAGAATAGAGAAATGGTGGAGGGAGGAAAAACGCCATGAGGCTATGGTATTGCCGGATGTAGGAACTTCATTTGCAGATAGCATCTCAGAAGAGATTTGTAATTCTGCAGCCAAGATGGGTAAGAATCTTTGGTTTTGGTTCTATAATCCATGTCTAATTATGTGCTTGCACAAGTATGGGTGTGTGAATTTATATCTGCATGCATATATCTATCCTGCATCAATGTGTCATCTCTCTTCATTGAGTTCACTGTGGTCCAAAGTCAAACGAGCTTTCTACATCTTGAGACATTAAACTTTGTTCTCTTTCAGTATTTGAGACAAAAATTTATTTATCCCGGTAGGGTGTAGGTCTTGAAAAGAATTTTTGTAGGGTTATGTAATTTACGTCTTCATTTTCTTTCTTCAAGTTAACTGTTTTGGGAGGGCATTTGGACTGTTGAGGCAAGATTCATAGTTCATTGTTCAAGCATGAGATTATTGCTTTTATCAAGTTTGTTAATTTTTTTTTTTTCAAGTAACGAATTCAGGAAAGCAATTCAACACGGGAATTTGGTAGATAGCTTCATTTATGAACATATGTCAGTTGATTTGTAAATACCTTTTCTAGCTTGTCAATATCTCGTGGATCCGATAAACTATGATAATAAATATCTACCTGCGTACTTTTTTTCTCCTAGGAATTTTATAAATTTATAAAGTTGGTGATGTTCTTTTCTCTTCACCTCCTCTCTTATCCTCTGTTGTTGCCAGTTTTCATCCTGTCCTGTTCTCGATTTTATTTTATTTTCCCAAAAGATGCTTCGATAGTTTTGTTGTAGATGGAGTAAATGATATGACATCATCCATCAGCCAAAAGAGCTGATAGAACTCAGAGAAATTAAAGCCGATAAATATCCACCATTTCATTCTTAGTTTTTCATTGATTATGGTATTGACATGAGTTTGGTTGTGTGATCTGCAGCTAACAATTTAGAGGTAGATGCCCTTTTTGTCTACACAAAGACAGGTCACATGGCATCTCTCCTGTCACGTTGTCGACCAGATTGCCCCATCTTTGCTTTTACGACCACAACTTCTGTCAGGAGACGCCTGAACCTACAATGGGGTCTCATTCCCTTCCGTCTCGGCTTCTCCGACGATATGGAAAGCAACCTTAACAAAACCTTCTCGTTACTCAAGGCCAGGGGAATGATCAAATCTGGCGACCTCGTAATTGCCGTCTCAGACATGTTGCAGTCCATCCAAGTCATGAATGTTCCCTAGAAACAACACAGTATGATGCAAATTATGTTCGTTTTCGAATCCTGCTTGTAGACTCACTTGTGTATTGAACTCGCTGTATCTTTCGCAATCTATTCGGCTTTGATTAATGTTAGGATGAAAATGACTACCACCGGAAAACAGAGGAGCTTGGCTCAGCCAATCTTGCGGTCACAGTTTCACTCAACAAAGGTAAATCAGTTGAATCATTTTGTGACCCCCTAAATTATTTGAAATTTCAACTTCTAATTTGAGAGACATAAACAACCTTTTTTTTTTTACTATGTAGTGTGCTGTATGAGGTTCCTAGAAATGAAGAATAATATGTGTGGGGTGCTTTTTTTTTTTTTTAGCTTATTGAATCAATGAAGACTTATTAAATGTGAACATTTGACATTAATTAACCCTAATTTAAATGCTTAAAAGACTACTATTGTTAAAACCTTTTAATTATTTTTAATTAATTTGTACAATTTATATTTCTTTTTTGTCGGTGTCCAGAGATAGGTGGTACTAAGGCCTCAAAAGAAGTTATTTTAGTTAATATAAAATTAAAAATATTTATCTTTTCTTCGAGCTTTTCACTTAAAAAAATTAATATAGATTGAATTACAAGTGAAGTCAGGATTTATAATTTATATTAATACGTTTCAATTTTCTGAAACCAGATTAAAACTTGGTTATTTTTCAAATTTCATGAAATAAAAAAGCATTTTAAATACAAAAACATACTCTTTTTTTATTCATTAACAAATCAAACACATCTTTAATGCTTCATGCTCTGCATTATTTGAAATAACTTTTTATTATTCCCCACGTATGAGCAGAATAATTCATTAATTAATGATTAATGTTATCTTTTAGAACCAAATAAAAAAGTTAACCGTTAATTTATACCAACAAAATATGTTTAATTAAGAAAAAGTTAATTTCACTATACATCTCTAAATCATAACCTATTCTAATTACATTCTCAAATTATTGAAATCTTGATAATTAAAATCATTAATTTAAAGCTTAAAAGAATAAAATTAAAGAAAAATAAATATTGTAAAAAATTTGGTCATAATATTTTCAAATCTTTTACAAAACATTTATCGTCCACTCTCTTTTTGTTATTTTACTTTAATTTTAGTTTTAACTTTTTTTGTTATTTTACTTTAATTTTAGTTTTAACTTTTAAATGTTATGTGGTAATGTTTTATTTTTTTAACTTCATTTTAAATTACACCACATGAGATTTAATATCTTATTTAACAGATACATTAACAATTTTAATAATAGAACTTTACTGATATAATATTAATAGTTTAGGATGTAATCAGAACATTCTAAAATCTGGGGATCAATTTAGAATAAAGATTAGTTTGGAGATGTGTAGTGCAATACTAGAGTCTTAATGCTGAAGATTGCGTTTCTTAAAATGGTGTGAACTAAAACGAAAAAAGCAATTTCTCAAAGTAAACTTCAAAGAACCACCGTATCCTTTTCCTTCAACTTTAAACGTCATATTCCGTGGTTCCTATATTCTTGCTTAGTTACTATTAATAATACCCCAACTTGATTTGAGTTACACCAAGCAAGCAGTTAGTTCCTTTGTTTCATTGTTCATCATCATCATCTTCTTTTTCTTCTTCCTCTTGTATTCCTGCCGTTCCCTTTGTCATTAACTTACCAAAACAATACGATCTTTAGCCACATTTTTTTCTGACAAAACAGGTACTCCCACAGGCAGCCCAATGAAAGTGATAAAATTTTGGGTTGGTCAACAGGAGGTAGCTTCTTCAATTTCTCCAGTTGTTGTTTATTTGACTCATGAAGGTGTTGCTTTAAACACTACCGACAGTTTTGGATTCTCAGATTGTCCTAAAGAAAAGGCAATCCTTTCATGGGCTGAAATGGACCTGAAAATAGATATGGAGAAGACAAAGAAGAGTTGTGTATTAATTCGTAGAGCTGAAGTCTTGGATTTTGAGCAAAAACGAAGTGGGGTTCTGATTGGGAGGAATAATGGTGATACTCTCCATGTTCATTGGAAAGGACCTGCTGAGATTATACTAGCAATGTGCTCGAGCTACTATGATGCTTCTGGAGTTGTGAAAGATCTCAATGATGGTGAAAGGGCGAAATTCGAGCAGATTATTCAAGGCATGGCTGCTAGCAACCTAAGCTGCATTGCTTTTGCACATAAACAGGTTCAAGAAAAAGAATATGATGATTTAAAAGAGAAGAAACAGGTTGATGGTGTTGGGAAGAAACCGAACAACCGAAACAAAGCGAAAGCACAACCGGTGTTCTTTCTCTCCTTATAACTCCTGTAAAAATTATGGCAAGCACAATAGCACAAGATATGTTCTCTAGCAACCTTAATCAACCACAAATCAACTAATGCAACCACAACAAAAATAAATAGACACCGATATTTTTACGTGGAAAACCCCTCTAAATTAAGGGTAAAAACCACGGGACTTTAGAGTCCGATAAAGAGCTCCACTATCATCAAATGTTCAACTACAAGATCACAATATCAAGCCTACAACAAGCATTCAACACCGACAAGGCTAACAACATGTAATCTTTAGCAAAAGAGAGAAAAATGAGAGAACATCACCAAAAACGTAGCTGCTGAAAAATGGGTATTTCCGACGCTACAAGACTCGGATGAAAAATCCGACCGTACAAAGTCAAGAACACCTTATCACCTAGCTGCTGTCCAAAAATCAGCTCAATCGAACCACGGATGGACCTTCGATCGAAGAGTTGATCACTGCTGCACCAAGCTTGAAAATCTGATTTTTTTTCTATTCTCTTTCTCTCTATTTTTTCTTTAGCTCTCTGCAGAAAAATTTCTGCCCACTCCCGTTAATAAGCCAAAAAATTGGCTTTTGACAAAACCAAAAGAAAAAGGAAGGCAAAACATTTGTGCCAGAAAATATGGGTTTCCCACATAGTGGGACCTATACCCAACAAATCTCCCCCTCCAACTATGTGGGGAATGCCTCCATGCCGGAGGTCAAACAACATGCTTCAAACTTTCCTCTTGGTAAGGCCTTCGTCAACATATCAGCACCATTATCATTAGTGTGTATCTTCTCAAGCTCTAACAGCTTAGCTTCAAGAACATCTCGTATCCAATGGTACCTCACATCAATATGCTTAGATCTAGCATGAAAAGTTGAGTTCTTACCAAGATGAATAGCACTCTGGCTATCACAGTACAGGACATACTTCTCCTGAGTAAAACCAAGCTCATGCACAAACTTCTTCATCCAAAGCATCTCCTTACACGCTTCGGTTGCTGCAATGAACTCTGATTCGGTGGTGGACAATGCAACACACTTTTGCAGTCTCGATTGCCATGCCACAGCTCCCCCTACATAAGTGATTAAGTAACCTGAAGTAGATCTCCTCGAGTCAATGTCTCCGGCCATGTCTGAATCTGTATACCCAACAAGAACAGGTTTCTCATTGCCGAAACAAAGTTTCATGTTGGAAGTGCCACGAAGATATCTCATAATCCACTTCACTGCATTCCAATGCTCTCTGCCTGGATTAGAAAGAAACCGACTAACTGTACCAACGGCATAAGCCAAGTCTGGTCTCGTGCAAACCATTGCGTACATCAAACTACCCACGGCTGAAGAGTAAGGAATTTTCTGCATCTCTTCTTTCTCCTTTTCTGTGGAAGGACTATGCTTAACACTCAATCTAAAGTGCATAGCAAAGGGAGTATTCACCGCTTTAGCTTTGTCCATACTAAACCTTTGAAGTACTTTCTCAATGTACCTCTCTTGTGATAACCATAATTTCTTGGCCTTTCTATCACGTGTCAGTCTTATGCCAAGAATTTGCTTTGCTGGCCCCAAATCCTTCATTGCAAAGGATTTACTCAACTCTTGTTTCAACTTCTCAATTCTAGAAGCATTCTGACCAACAATAAGCATATCATCAACATAGAGCAAAAGAATAATAAAATCATCACCAGAGAATCTTTTAACAAACACACAATGATCAGAAGTAGTCTTCTTGTAGCCTTGCTCCCCCATAACAGACTCAAACTTCTTGTACCATTGCCTTGGAGCTTGCTTCAAACCATACAAGCTCTTCTTCAATTTGCACACATAGTCCTTTTTCCCTTGTGCAACAAAACCCTCTGGCTGCTCCATGTAAAGCTCTTCTTCCAAGTCACCATGAAGAAAAGCAGTTTTCACATCCATTTGTTCAACCTCTAGGTCATAACAAGCTACCAAACTCAGTATAGTTCTGATAGAGGACATCTTCACAACCGGAGAAAATATTTCTTCAAAATCAACCCCCTTTTTCTGAGTATAACCCTTGACGACCAATCTAGCTTTGTATCGTGGAGATGAAGACTTCTCTTCTTGCTTCAACCTGTAAACCCACCGATTCTTCAAAGCTCTTTTGCCTTTAGGCAGTTTCACCAATTCAAAAGTATGGTTCTCATGCAAGGATTGAAGTTCGTCTTTCATCGCTTCAACCCACTGATCTTTGCATTCACTTTCCATAGCCTCTTCATAACATTCAGGTTCTCCCCCGTCAGTCAAAAGAACATATTCATCAGGAGAATACCTGACAGAAGATCGTCGATCTCTGGAAGACCTTCGAAGTGGAACTGCTGGTGGAGCTATAGGTGCTTGTTGTTGATCATTCACAACATCATCTATGGGAGTATCAAAGTCACCTATAGTCTGATGGTCACCACTAACATCACCATGCACATCATCCTGGATAGGATCTGGTGAAGAGTCTAGGGGAACCGGATTCACATCGATCAAGTCACCACTACCTTGTGAATCCACTTTCTCCGTCTTATCAATGTCATCAATGGTCTGATCCTCAATGAAGACAACATCTCTGCTTCTCACGAGTTTCTTCTGAACTGGATCATAGAGTCTATAACCAAACTCACCATCTAGACCATAACCAATAAAAATGCATTGTCGAGCCTTGGCATCCAACTTGGATCTTTCATCCTTTGGAACATGAACAAATGTAGGTGATCATATGACACGTCTTTACCAAACCAAACTCTATCTGGCACATCACCTTTCAAAGGAACACTAGGAGACAGATTTATCACATGTGTCACTGTATTCAAAGCTTCAGCCCAAAACGATCTTGGTAACTTTGCATCTGACAACAAACATCTGACTCTCTTAATCAATGTTCGGTTCATTCTTTCAGCTAACCCATTTAACTGTGGAGTCTTTGGTGGTGTTCTCTGATGTCTGATTCCCTGTCGCAGACAATACTCATGAAACGACCCTGTGTACTCGCCACCATTATCAGTACGAATGCACTTCAACTTCTTCCCAGTTTCCCTTTCAACTGATGCTTGAAACTGTTTAAACACCTCAAAGACTTGATTTTTAGACTTCAAAGTGTAAACCCATAGCTTTCTTGAACAATCATCAATGAAAGTCACAAAGTAAAGTGCACCACCATGTGATCTTACTTTTATCGGACCACAAACATCTGAATGGACCAACTCTAGCAACTCTGATTTCCTATGAGGAGGATGGCTTCTAAATGAAACTCTTTTCTGCTTTCCTGCTAGACAATGAGCACAATTCTTCAGTGTAGCATTCTTTAAACCTGAAAGTTGATTCTTCTTCGCTAAACAGTTAAGCCCCTTCTCACTCATGTGACTGAGTCGTTTATGCCACAACTCAGTTGAGTTGTCATTCAGTGTCACATTCACCGTCTCTCGAGAAGTCAAAGCTTGCATCAAGTACAAATTTGAGCTCTTCTTTCCTCGAGCCACAACCAAGGAGCCTTTAGTCAGCTTCCACTGCCCTTCACTAAAGGTGTTACAGAATCCCTCATCATCAAGCTTTCCTGCAGAAATCAAATTCAAACGGACATCCGGTGCATGTCTGACATCCTTGAGAGTTAACTTTGTTCCATTGTTACTTACCAAGCTAACATCTCCCATACCAATAACCGAAACCAAACCATCATTACCCATCTTCAATACCCCAAAATCACCAGGAGTATAAGATGTGAAGAATTCCTTCCTCGACGTGACATGAAGTGATGCACCAGTATCAATCACCCAACTAGTCTCGTCGCATGCTAGGTTGACCAAATTCTGATCACAAATAACTAACAAATCTTCACGAGTAACAGTAGCAACACGCTCGGATTTTTCATCGTCATTCCGGTCGTGTTTATCACCACCACCTTTGTTCTCTTTCTTCCACTTGAAGCAATATTTCTTGATATGGCCTTTCTTACCACAATGATGACACTCAAGATTCTTGTATCTCGATCTTGACTTGCTTCGGCTTTTATCTCTACCCTTTCCATCTTTGTCTCTGTTTCTCCCCCTGTTCTCGATAACCAACACCTCGGGCTGTGATGTAGAACCCTGAGATCTTCTTCTAACCTCTTCATTCAACACACCACTCTTAGCCAAATCCAAAGTAATAATACCCTGTGGGGCAGAATTAATGAGTGAGACTCGAAAGGTCTCCCAAGAGTCTGGTAGAGTAGCAAGCAACCAAAGTCCTAAAATCTCGTCATCAAATTTGACACCCATACCAAGCAACTGATTCATCATACTCTGAAATTCACTAACATGGTCAGCTATAGACATTCCTTCTTTATATTTCAGCGCCATCATTTTCTTCAGCAAAAATAACTTGTTATTGCCCGACCTCGAAGCATACAAGCTTTCAAGCTTCTCCCACAATGTTCGAGCATGTGTCTCCTGATCAATGTGATTGTAAACATTTTCTTCAACAAATTGCCGAATAAAGCCACACACTTGTTGATGCTTAAATTCCCATTCTTCATCACTTTTCGAATCGGGTTTTTGAGTAGTAAAGACCGGAAGATGCAAAGCCTTCACAAACAACAAGTCCTTCATTTTATTCCGCCAAAGTTGATAATTTGTGCCATTCAACATAATCATCTTGCTCGTATTAATTTCCATAATTATCTGACACAATAACCAAGCTCTGGTACCAGTTTGTTGGGAAGAAACCGAACAACCGAAACAAAGCGAAAGCACAACCGGTGTTCTTTCTCTCCTTATAACTCCTGTAAAAATTATGGCAAGCACAATAGCACAAGATATGTTCTCTAGCAACCTTAATCAACCACAAATCAACTAATGCAACCACAACAAAAATAAATAGAGACACCGATATTTTTACGTGGAAAACCCCTCTAAATTAAGGGTAAAAACCACGGGACTTTAGAGTCCGATAAAGAGCTCCACTATCATCAAATGTTCAACTACAAGATCACAATATCAAGCCTACAACAAGCATTCAACACCGACAAGGCTAACAACATGTAATCTTTAGCAAAAGAGAGAAAAATGAGAGAACATCACCAAAAACGTAGCTGCTGAAAAATGGGTATTTCCGACGCTACAAGACTCGGATGAAAAATCCGACCGTACAAAGTCAAGAACACCTTATCACCTAGCTGCTGTCCAAAAATCAGCTCAATCGAACCACGGATGGACCTTCGATCGAAGAGTTGATCACTGCTGCACCAAGCTTGAAAATCTGATTTTTTTTCTATTCTCTTTCTCTCTATTTTTTCTTTAGCTCTCTGCAGAAAAATTTCTGCCCACTCCCGTTAATAAGCCAAAAAATTGGCTTTTGACAAAACCAAAAGAAAAAGGAAGGCAAAACATTTGTGCCAGAAAATATGGGTTTCCCACATAGTGGGACCCATACCCAACAGATTGAAAGAGCTTGACCTTGTTAGGAGTGGTGGGTATAAAGGATCCATGTAAGCCTGGTGTGAAAAAGCAGTGGAAGATTGCCAATATATTTGGGAGTAAACATCAAAATGATCATTGATGGCCATGTTTGAATATTGTTTTTATTTTAATCTTCTTTTATCTTCTCATTTCGTTTAATATACTGTGTAATTTCCACATAAACAATTCATCCTTCATTTTTTTCAATACTCTAGTATCTTTTATGGTATCAAATTTGTTTAATATACTGTGTACTCATACGTGATCGTAGCTTATGTGAACAAATCGCAAACAAGAATATTAGTTTGTGCTCGATTTTCCGAATAATCCGATCATTTGTGTACTGAATTTGCTGCATCTTTCACCATCAATCGGCTTTGATCACTGTTAGGGAAAAAAAGTTTACCGCCACCGGAAAACAGAGGAGCTTCAACCAGTGTCATTGTCACATTTCACTCAACAAGTTGTGAAAAAAAATTATTTCAATTTCAACTTCCAATTTGAGAGACAAAAAACAACCTTTTCACTAATCCTATGTTGCCTTTTGCTGTCTGCATTATTTTAGAATAGTTTTTTAATATATAAAGTAAATCCAAAACAGTTGTTTTAGTTGGAATCTTAACGCCGAAGTTTTGTTTTGTCCGCGTGAACTTGGATTAAGAGAAAAAAATAATAAAGAAAACAATTTCTAGGGCAATTTCCAAGAAACCATGTAGTTTTTTCATCAAAATTTCCCTTCAATTTCTCAGAATATGATAATGAAGGAAAAATATCATATACGCGTTTCAGCTTTTTGCTTAATTAGCATAAAACCCGGACTACCTTCATCTTTACTAAATACAAATAAATCAGCTTTACGTTGCTTTGGGTCACTCCAAACTCCGAAAGAGGTTCCCTTTGTTTCCTTATCTACCATATTCGCTTCTTTGAATTTTTTTGCTGTTTTTCAATGAGTACCACTCTTAAATCAAGCTTGCTTTGTTTTATTGCTGTTGTGGGAATTGTGGCTGCGGCTGTTACCATTGTTGTAGTTGCAGTTCCAGAAGGATTGCCATTTGCTGTGACAATGATTTTGGCTTATTTGGGGAAGAGAAAGATGGGAGATCCAGCAATGGTGAGAAAGCTCTTTGCTTGTGAAACAGAGAGCTCTGCCACTGCAATTTGTACTGACAAAACAGGTACTCTTCAAGTGACAAAATTTTGGGTTGGTCAAGAATCTATGGAGGACGGAGGTGGTTCAATTTCTCCATTTGTTGTTGAATTGATCCATCAAGGTGTTGCTTTAAACACTACTGCCGGGTCTCCATTGACAGAATATGAAAAGGCAATCCATTCATGGGCTGTGGTGGGACTGAAGATGGATATGGAGAAGATCAAGAAGAGTTGTAGAGTACTTATTCGAGTTGAAGCCTTGGATTTTGAGCAAAAACGAAGTGGGGTTTTGATTGGGAGGAACAATGATGATACTGTCCATGTTCATTGGAAAGGAGATGCTGAGATGGTCCTAGCAATGTGCTCAACCTACTATGATGCTTGTGGAGTTGTGAAAGATATCGATGATGGCGAAAGGGCGAAATTCGAGCAAATTATTCAAGGTACGGCTGCTAGCAACCTAAGGTGTATTGCTTTTGCACATAAACAAGTTCCAGAAGAAGAGTATGATGAGTTAAAAGAGATGAAAAGGGTTGATGGAAGGAGCTTGACCTTGTTAGGACTGGTGGGTATCAAGGATCCTTGCAGGACTGTTATCTGTTAACAGTGAAAATTTGATAATTTAATTGTAAGTTATATTTGATAATCTGAGCCACAGGATTTGTTTGATTTGGTTTGTTAAAGCCGTCTATCTGGGATGTTGTTTTCTAGAAGAACATATGACACTATTTTAGAATGATACAGTGACATCTTTGGTCTTTCAATGTTTACCTCTTTTGAGACTGAGCCTTTATTTTTCTTTCTAAGGGAAATATATAATTTTTCCTTTGAGTTTGTACTTTGCTACTTAATTGTTCCTTAAATATTTTTTTAACCTAATTGGTCTCTAAATTTATATTTTGTTAATTAGGTTAGTCTTTTACACTAGCATCGTTAATTTGTGCTGACGTGGTGTTGCTAACTAACCTGATGGTGTCGCGTGGCAGTCTCTCAAAATGCTATGCTGCAAACATAAATTAAAAATATTCAAAATATAATTTTTTTGCACGAAGAATGAACCTAAACATAAATGTATCTAGACAACCAATTATCTAGGTTCATTACAAATGTGTTTGTGTAGTAATTTTTAAATTTTAATTTTTTTATAAAATATCCTTTTTTAATTGTTATTATTTATACAATTTATAAATTTATAAAAATTATTTAAATATATAAAAGCCTATAATATATAAAAAAATATAAAACCTTAGAAATTTATAAATATATATTATAAAAAATTATTAATATATATTAAAATATATATTATAAAAAAATATATTTTAATGGCTTACGTAAAAAAATATTTTTAAAATATATATTATAAATATTTTTTTATAAATTTATACGTTTTATAAATTTATATATTATAGGCTTTTATTTATTTAAATAATTTTTTAATTTTATCAATTATAATTTATATATTTTAAAAATAAAAACAACTTATTGATATTTTATAAATATATATATATAATTACTACAAGCACAACTATAATGAACTTAGACAAATGGTTGTCCAGATTCATTCTTGATGTGAAAAAAATAATTTTTTATTAATTTATATATTTTCATGTATTTTTAATTTTTTAAATTTATATTTGTCACATGAAATTTTAAGTGGTTGCCACGTGGCACCACTAGATTGGTTGGCAATGTCACATCAAGACAAATTAACAGTATTAGTGCGAAGGACTATCTTAATTGACGGAATACAAATTTAGGAACAATTAGGTTAAAAAATATAGGGACCAACTAGGTAAAATGGAAAAATTCAAGGGCCAAATTATATTTTACCCCTTTTAAAACTAAATTTGACACTCAACATCTTAAAAAGAGTCGAATTTTACAATCAATCTTTTAAAAATAGTCAAATTGTTGTTTTTTAACAAAAATATTAAATTTTAAACATGGTAACTCGTATGATAATCCACATGTATTTCATACTTTTTTTTTTCTAATTTTATGAACTTTTTATTTTATAAGATGAAATATATGTAGACTGTTTTGCCTGTTGTTACGACAACATCATTAAAAAAGCTAAATGACTCTTATTAAAAGTTTAATAGTAAAATTTAATTTAAAAAATAAAACTGACAAAAGATATAAACGTTAAAAGCTAGATTTGTTATTAAGTCTCTTAGAATCACTTTTATTTTTTCCCAATATATTAGCATAATAAATGATTAAAGTTAGGGATAATGTGACATTTGATACTCATACTTTCATAAGATATTCAATGTGGTACATGTACTTTGATAATGTCCAATGTAGCACTTGAACTATCAATATGTGTTTTATTACGATACCTAGTGTTAATATTGTTAGTGAAAAATTAAACAAAACAAAAACAAAATAATTTACTTTAAAAACAAATAACGGTTAATAAAATAAAGAAATAAATACTAAACTTATAAAAATAAAAACGTAATATTCTCCGTTCATAAATGTTCATTTTCTCTAAAGAGTTTTCTATTTAATATAATATTTTTTTATTATCCATATAACTTTAGTAGTTACTTCTTCTTTATAAATAATATGTTCATTTTCTAATAAATTTTAAATGTCTTTATTAACTTTAAATATTTTACTATATTAAATAATTTTAAAATTTTTAATAATTTTACTGATTTTTATGGGTTAAAATAAGTTTTTATCACTTTATCCCACCTATCACAATTACCGCGTACCAAATAGCGGAGTTAAGTCAAAAAAGGAAAAAAGAGGGAATTAACGAATCATTAACAATAAAAATGAGAAGATGTGGTGGTATCAAAAAGCGGATTCCGCATTGATCCGAAGGTTCCCAGTGGTCCTTCTAAAAAAAAAAAAAAGGTTTTTTTAATTGTTTGTGATTTGTTTTCTTATATAAAAAACATTAGACATTTTTTATATTTTTAAAACCTTATTCAAACTCTTTTCTCTTTTTTATTCAAACCTTTGCTCTCATAATTTAAAAATAGTTTAATCAAAGGGTTTAAGGCTCCTTCCATGTAGTTAGGGTTTTCAACCCCGTCAGTGTCACAGACAATTCACCGAGGGCTTCCTTCCCCTCCCTCTTTATTTCTTTCTTTTTAAAAATAATATTAAAATATGAGATAAATTAAGATAGAACACAAAAATAATATTGAATAGTTATTAAAATCTTAAAACACAAAATTAATGAAAATAAAATTAAAATGAATATCATAATTTAGTGGAGCTCACTCCAATATCCCAATATATATCTTGAAATTTTTAAGTAAATAAATATTCTTGATTTGGTTTCTAATATTATTTTACTCAAATTCAACTCATTTTTTAAATCTATATTTACTGAAAATTAAATTTATTTTTTGAACCTATATATAAAGAACATCGCCAAAGAAGGTATCAAAAAGCGGATTCCACTTAATCATTTCAAATTATTTTTGATGTAAATTATAATTTTCATATGTTTTGTAATTTTAATTTTAAAAGTTTTTTATTTTCTTATAATTTTTTAATAATTTCTATATTTTAATATTTTATAATAAATTTTAATAATTTTCTAAAATTTTTATATATGTTTTTTTCTTTTATAATGAACTTTAACAATTTTTTTTATATTTTTAGAATGTTTTCTATGTTGTTTCACAAATTTTAAAATTTTATTTGTATCTTTTATAATACATTTTATTTAGTTAAAATATCACGGCTTAAGGAGGAAACTAAAATTGAAGCAATACATAAAAACTTTCTCTGTTTCATTGTCTACCATCTTGTCCTTCCTTTGTTGCTTACATTTCCACTGTTTCATTGTCTACAATCTTGTTTTCTATATTTTTCTCTCTTTTATAATAAATTTTAACAAATGTTTTTATGTTTTTAATATTTTAAAAATTATTTCTATATTGTTTTATAAATTTTAAAATTTTTCTATTTTTATAAATTTTATATTTTATAATAAATTTTGTTTTTTTATATCTCTAACAAATTTTTAATAATTTTTAAATGTTTTTATAAATTTTAAAAATTTTTATAATTTTTTATATTTCAAATATTTTTTTAATTTTTATAAAAAAAGTATAGTTTTATGATTTTTAATAACTTTATTGATATTTTATGGGTTAAAGCAACCAGGCTTGGAGGAAATAAGTTGGGAGAATTGAAGCTCATAATAACAAATAAAATACGGCTTGGACGGCTTGGCAAAATAACAAAAAATACTTCTGAAAAGTTCAGATTTTCGAAATAACAAAAAAAATACGGCTTGGACAGCTTGGCAAAGTGCAGATTTTCGAAATACTTCTTCTGTGGAGGAAACTGAACTTGGCGCAATACATAAACATTTCCTCTATTCCATTGTCCCTAAGCATTTCCGCCTTTCCATTGTTTACCATCTTGTTCTTGCTTTATTGCTTTTCTTTCTTTTCCAATGACTACCATTTTTGAACCAAACTTAATTTGCTCTGAACATACGATCCAAGACCCTCCCACGCCTAGCACATCCGAAAAAGCCTGGCACTCCATATTTGCTTCCAAAAAGTTTTCATCTCTTCTCACCATGTCCCCAACACCCAAAGAAGAAGCCAAAGTTGTTCATCGCTCACCATCTCATGTTTCGGTCAATGTTATGCAAGAAAATCCTCCCTACCAAATTGACCAAACAACTCTCATTGAGCTAGTGAAAGAGAAAAAACTTGAGAGATTGCAGGAGTTTGGTGGCGTCAATGGTGTGGCTTCTACTTTTGGAACTGACACTCAAGTTGGCATTTCGGGTGGTGCCGACGATGTTGCACGCCTACGCAATACATTCGGGTCCAACACCTACAACAAACCTCCAACAAAGGGCTTTTTCCATTTTGTGATTGAAGCACTTAAAGAACCCGCTGTAATGATTCTTTTGGGGTGTGCAGCTCTTTCACTTGGGTTTAAAATCAAAGCACATGGCCACAAAGACAGTTGGTATGAGGTTGGAAGCAATTTCGCGGCGGTATTTCTACCCATTGTTGTTTCTGCTATAAGTAACTATATGCAGAACCGACAATTCGAGGAGTTGTCAAGAGCCAACAACAATATTCTGGTTGATGTTGTACGCGGAGGTCAGCGCCAACAACTTCCGATGTTCGATGTCGTTGTTGGAGACATTGTGTGCCTAAAGATGGGAGATCAGGTTCCTGCTGATGGGTTGTTCTTAGATGGCCATTCACTGCAAGTAGATGAATCAAGCATGACTGGAGCAACTGAGCATGCTGAGGTAAATAGCAGCCAAAATCCGTTTCTATTGTCGTGGACCAAAGTGGCTCATGGGGACGCTCGAATGCTTGTTACTTCGGTTGGTATGAACACAACATGGGGCCAAATCAGCCGTGAAACCAATGAACAGACACCTTTACAAGCACGTTTGAACAAGCTGTCCTCATCGATTGCTAAGGTTGGCTTAGCAGTTGCTTTCCCGGTTCTTGTTGTTTTGTTGGTTCGTTACTTCACAGGCCATACAAAAGATGAGAAGGGAAACCGGGAGTTCAATAGAAGCAAGACAAAGACTTCTGATATTATAAATGCTATTGTGGGCATTGCCACTACGGCTATTACCACCGCTGCAGAAGGACTGCCACTGGTTGTCACACTGACTTTGGCTTATTCCAAGAAGAAAATGGTGGCAGATCAAGCAATGGTGAGGAAGCTTTCTGCCTGTGAAACAATGGCCTCTACCACCACAATTTGTACCGCCAAAACAGGTACTCTCACACTCAACCGAATGAAAGTTACAAAGTTTTGGCTCGGTCAGGAATCTATGGAAGAGGGAGCTTCCTCAATTTCTCCATTTGTTGTTGATTTGATTCATCAAGGTGTTGCCTTAAACACTACTGGCAGTTTTTACAGAGCTTCTCCAGGAACAGAATATGAATTATCAGGTAGTCCTACAGAAAAAGCAATCCTTTCATGGGCTGTGGTGGAACTGAAGATGGATGTGGAGAAAACGAAGAAGCGTTGTGCAGCACTTCAAGTTGAAGCCTTCATTCCTCAGAAAAGAAGAAGTGGTGTTTTGATTGAAAGGAATGATGATGACACTGTCCATGTTCACTGGAAAGGAGCTGCTGAGATGATTCTAGCAATGAGTTCAAGCTACTACGATGCTTCAGGAGTTGTGAAAGATCTCGATGATGGTGAAAGGATGAAATTCGAGGAAATTATTCAAGGCATGGCAGCCAGCAGCCTCAGGTGCATTGCTTTTGCCCATAAACAAGTTCCAGAAGAAGAGTACCAAAATTTAAAGGAGCAGAAAAAGCTCAAAGAAGACAGCTTGACCCTGTTAGGATTGGTTGGTATAAAGGATCCATGCAGACCTGGAGTGAAGAAAGCAGCGGAAGATTGCCAATATGCTGGAGTAAACATCAAAATGATCACTGGTGACAATGTTTTCACTGCAATAGCCATAGCTACCGAATGTGGGATTCTCAAACCAGGTCAAGACTTGTCTAGTGGTGCAGTGGTAGAAGGTGAGGAATTCAGAAACTATACATCACAAGAAAGGATGGAGAAAGTTGAGAAAATCCAAGTCATGGCAGGATTCTCTCCCTTTGATAAACTTCTCATGGTGCAATGCTTGAAACAGAAAGGGCATGTAGTTGCAGTCACTGGAGATGGCACAGATGATGCACCTGCACTTAAGGAAGCAGATATTGGTCTATCAACGGGGATTCAAGGCACTGAAGCTGCGAGAGAGAGTTCGGATATCGTCATCTTGGATGATAGTTTTGCTTCGGTTGCGACAGTCTTAAGGTGGGGAAGATGTGTTTATACCAACATCCAAAAATTCATTCAGTTTCTGCTCACCGCAAATGTTGCTACACTTTGTATCAACTTTATAGCTGCAGTGTCAACAGGTGAAGTCCCTCTAACTACGGTCCAGCTATTCTGGGTGAACCTATATATGGATACATTGGGCGCTTTGGCTTTGGCCACTGAGCGGCCTACAAAGGAGTTGTTGGAGAAACCGCCTGTTGGTCGAACCGAGCCTCTCATTACAAACATCATGTGGAGGAACCTACTAGCTCAAGCTCTATACCAGATAGCAGTGCTACTTACCTTACAATTCAATGGTGAATCAATCTTTGGGGTGACAAAGAAGGTTAATCACACATTGATCTTTAATACTTTCATGCTTTGCCAGGTCTTCAACAAATTTAACGCAAGAAAGCTCGAAAAGAAGAACGTATTTAATGATATGCACAAAAATAAGATGTTTATAGGAATCACTGGGGTAACCATTGTTCTACAAGTGGTGATGGTGGAATTTCTTAAACGATTTACAGATACGGAGAGGTTGAATTGGGGACAGTGGGGAGCATGCATCGCCATTGCAGCTGCTTCTTGTCCTCTTGGTTGGGCTGTCAAGTGCTTACCTGTTCCAAAGAAACCCATTCTCAGCTATCTAAAATGGAATGTCGCGGGTTTGGATCAAAATTCGTGACCAATTTATATATAATTTTCCATAAAGGTAAACTAATTAGATGAGATTTATTTAACTTATTTGAACTGTTTCTTGAAATATATGAAAAAATTCATTTATTTGAAGTTTTGATAGTTTAGTGAAATATCTCAGTAAAACTAGAGTTACTTTAGTGAATATTGTTAATTCTAAGGGATAAGATTATATAGAGTTTATCTTAACTGTCGATGTAATTTAAATTATACCATTAGATATAGGAGAGCTCAACCATAAATAAAGGTTTTTTCCCTCATTTGTAATAATTTCATTTAAAGTCATTAAATATATTTGAACATTTGGTGTGCTTAGCTTTCTTGTGACTTTTCTGGTTTATTCATTTTTCTTTTTTATTTGAGTTTGCTTCCTCTTTATTTTAGTGCTTAAGAGAATTCTCACTTCTGAGACTTAGGCTAACTTAGACGGATTTAAAATAAAGAAATTGCATAAGATCGTGCGGTTTGTAAACTAAAATTCTAGCCCTATGATAGTTAGTAGTAGAGGTAATCTTCAAAGGCATCGGTTGAGATGACAAAAGGAGTATACATGAAGATTGAGCCTAGGGAGACCTGTAGTTGGGTAAAAAAAGCTAATAAATTGAGATCATTTGTAAATTTTAAGGTTAACTCAGCCATCAATTTTTACATATCATATCGATTTTATCATAATTTTAACAAGTTAATATCAAAATTTATAAATAATCTCAATTTGATCTTAATTCTAAAATATATAAAAATGCATAAATATTTTCAAAAAATATAATTAATTTATAATTTATAACAAAACTAGTGTCTTCTATGTGAAGGATCTCAAACTTCTAGCATCTCCAAATGCTTAATGCTAAATTTTACTTATTTTCGAACTTTTATATTTAAATATTTTTTGTTTAATGTTAAAAATAATATATAATATATAAATAATTCAAAAAATTTAAAAAGTTCAAAAATTAATTTTTTTAATAAAATTTTAAAATATATAAATGCAAGTTTTAATAGCGCCACGTGAATAGTCAACACCGATCAACATTCGATTAACAGTGAGTCAAAATTAAAGGTATTTTTTAATTTAAATTTAATGTTTTTATCTTAAATAACCTTAAATTCCATGCTGAACATTATGATTGGTTTGATGTGTCACATGGCACGTTGTAATTAGAGCCACGTGGCGGCTAATTTTTTAACGCTATTAAAAAAAAAGGTTGAACCAAGTAACACAACCTTAGTTTAAGTACCTAAGTGGAAAACTATACATAGTTCGAGAGCCAAATTGAACATAGTAATATTCATTATTATTGTTGAGGCTTCGAGAGAACTTTTGATGTGTTGTTCGCCACGCAGTTGATTGGTCCTCAAATAGTCAAAAGTGTTTCCTTCAATGGGGTTTTATCTCCCATGCTTTATCAAGAGTCAGCTGCCGAGAGCATATGCCTAGTAAACCTGGTTCACAAAGTCAGAAGTGCCTCGGTTGGTGGCATTCACATTTGTTTAACTTATAAACTTTTGATGGTGCATTGCTTGAAACAAAAAGGCATATAGTAGCAGTCACAGGGGATAGCACAAATGCTGCACCACTACACCAGCACAGAGGGAAGCAGATATAGGTCTATCCATGGGAATTCAAGGCACTGAAGTGGCGAAAGAGAGTTCGAATATCGTCATCTTGGAGGATGATTTCGCTTCAGTTGCTACAGTCTTGAGGTGGGGGAAGATGTCTGTATACCAACATCCAAAAATACATTCATTTCCAGCTCACTTTAAATGTACCACTTTGTATAAACTTCATAGCAGCAAAGTTCTGTTGGATTTGGGAGTGATATTCAGATACAAATCTCTCAGTAATGTAGACTCTAGGGTACAGAAAAGAATTCTACTCATATTTTTTAATTACGTATGGGTAATTGTAATTGTATATTGCTTGCACTTGTAATATACCTATAATTTTACTTCTAAAAACTTCTTAGAATTATGTTTTTTTCTTTAAAAATTTTAGTGGTGATTCTAAGATTTATCCTTTTTAACATGTTAAAAGAACTTACCATCAAGGTAAATGCATATTTTTATTAATGCTCAATTATATTTAACATTTATTTTACATTAAATTATCACTGGTGACAATGTTTTCACAGCAATAGCCAACTGCAGAATGTGAGATTCTCAAGCCTGATAAAGACATGTCTAGTTGTGTAGTGGTAGAAGGTAAGGAATTCAGAAATTATACACCAGAGGAAAGGATGGAGAAAGTTGAGAAAATCCAAGTCATGGCAAGATCCAGCCCCTCCGATAAACTCCTCACGGTGCAATGCTTGAAACAGAAAGGGCAAGTCATTGCAGTCACTGGAGATGGCATAAATGATGCCCCAGCCCTCAAAGGAGCAGATATCGGTCTATCCATGGGAATTCAAGGAACTGAAGTTGCGAAAGAGAGTTCAGATATCATCATCTTAGACGATAATTTCGCTTCAGTCGCCATAGTCTTGTGGTGGGGAAAATGTATTTATACCAACATCCAAAATTTCATTCAGTTCCTGCTCACTGTAAATGTTGCTGCACTTTGTATCAACTTCATAGCAGCAATGTCAGCAGGTGAAATCCCTCTAACTACGGTCCAGCTATTGTGGGGGAACCTATATATGAATACATTCGCTGCTTTGTCTCTCGTCCCTGAGAGGCCTACAAAGGAGTTGATGGCAAAACCACCCATCAGTCGAACCGAGCCGCTCATCTCAAACATCGTGTGGAGGACAATACTAGCTCAAGCTCTATACCAAATAGCACCTTACAATTCAATGGTGAATCAATCTTTGGGGTGACACATTGATCTTCAACACTTTCATACTTTGCCAGGTCGTAAACGAATAGAAGTTATTTGTATGAATCATTGGGGGTAACCATTGTTCTTCAAGTGGTGATGGTGGAATTTCTTAAACGATTTACAGATACAGAGAGGTTGAATTCGGGACAATGGAGGAGTCTGCATGGCCATTATTCTAAATTTTAATATATAATTTTGATATTTATCCCTAATTAATTTGCCCTAATTTTATACAAGAAATAAAAATTGCATTGCCGTTATTCTAAATCGAATTTCCTTGTATTCATTGTCAAATTGAATGGACCTACAATTTGACGCTCATATTTGCCGGTACACCAAGAAAAAGGGGCTGTGCAAGTGGACTTGAAAGCCCACTTCAAGTTGAAAGCCTATTTATATAATTATGTTATTTTTTGTGTGCATTATATTAGATTCCAATTTTTGAGTTTTTGTTTGTTTTTTTTTTTTTTTGTAGAGAAAAATAACACTCCTATTAGCTAAGAATGAATAAAAATAGTGTTTCCTTCATATAAGGAATCATGAGTATCCTCTTCTAGCAGTCGTATAACATACTGTGATGGAACTAGAAACAAAACTATTTGGTTTAGCTTTCCTATTGTCGCATTTGTCAAACAATCACCTATTTTGTTACTTCCTGACAAGACATGCCTTATTATTGTGCATCTTGTTTCCAATTTTTGGAATTTTATATTTTAATAAATTAAATATATTCAAGCTAAATTTATTATCGAAATATAAATAATTTGAATCCAATGTGAATCAACTTAGATTATCATTTAGATACAATTATGCTCAAATAAAAGTTTAGGATTATTTGGATGTTAATTAAAGTTTTAATGGTTTATTTGAGTGGTAATTAAAATTTAAGACTCTATTTGATTGCAGTAAAAATATAAGGCTCAGGTAAAAAACGTGACGAAGTTTAAGGGCTTATTTAATATATTAGTCTAATAAAAACCTTAATTGAAATTAGGTGTGAAGTTAGAATTATGCAACTAAAATTGAATTATAATACTTTTGAAGGTATCATTATATTAATTTATAATTTTAAAAACATTATAGAGTAATTTTACCATTTTTAAGGGTCAATGCTTTGAATTAAATATCATGAATTAAAGTATACCAATAGGTAAAATTATTAAAATACCAAAATTATATATAATATAGAGGTAACTATGACGTGTTCACGGGCCGGGCCAGGCCGGGTCTATAAAAAATTTTGGCCCGCATCCTAGGTCCAGCCCGAAATATGGGCCTGGAATTTTGTCCAGGCCTGGCCCGAGAAAAAAATTCTAAGCTCGGCCCAGCCCATTTTTTAATAAACACCAAAAATTTATTTTAAAAATAAAAAATTAAAAAAGCATTTTAAAAATATTTTAAAAATAAAAAATAAAAATATTTATTATATTCGAGCTAGGCCGGGCCCAGGCCAAAAAAGTGGTGCCCGAGGCCCGACCCGTTTTCTAAATGGACCTCGTTTTTTACCCAAACCCATATTGTGAGCCTATATTTTTACCCGAACCCTCCCATATGGGCTGTCGGGCCGGGCCACCCGGCCCATGAGCACCTCTACTATGTACCTTAAATTCTGTATATAATATAAAAAATTAATTCATTTATCTAAAACTAGAGTTATCCATGGGTCAGATTGAGTTCAGGTCGAGCCTTAACAAAATTCTAGGCCCCAATTGATAGGCTCAGGCCCTACTTGAAAAATGAGTCTAAATTTTTGCTCAAGTTCGACCCAGATAGAAATGCAAAAATTTGGACTCGACCTGCCTGTATTAATTTTTTTATTTTATTTTGTATGTAAATTTTTTTAAATATATATAATATATCAAAACCACTAAAAACATTATAAACAAATTGAAAATAATTTAAAAAAAAAAATCTTTATACTTAAATAACACTAGGATAGGTGTAACTTAACAAGCAAATACCTCTAAAATAGGAACAAAATTAACAATAAAACAAGAGATATATAATATCCAAACAATAACAACATAATAGTAAAATGACAGCAAATAGTAGGAAAGCAAAAGCAAAACAATTTGTTTCCTTTGCAAATTTGGGTCGGGCCCAAGCTAAAAAAAACTTTACTTGAGGCTTGACCTATTTCCTAAACGGGTTTTTTTTGTTCAAACCCATTTTTCAGACATCTATTTTTATCTAAATCCTCTCACTTTTCGAACGGACTTTCGATCTGACCTATAAACAAATCTATGTAAAACTATCCATTTATCAAATAATTTCTCATTAATAACCCATTATTTTAACTATCATTGTTTTTTGAAACAAAAAATCTAATATACGAACTCTTATTTTTTATTATTTTGCTGATAGTTTGTTTCTTCTTACACTTTTTTAGTTCAAAGTAATTATAATCATGAGAAGTTGTAAATTAAAATCAATTAAAGGTGCATATTAAATAATTATTAACATTTAAAAAAATAAAATGAATTTTTGTAAGCATTAAATAATATCATAGGATCGCACTCAAACAAACCACAAATGGGGCCAAAATTTTATACATATATAAAAACACTGTAATGAAATAGGTAATTATACAATTTATTTTTCCTGAAAGTGGACCTAACCTTAGAGAGGGTAAAAAAAACAAATAAATAAAACAATATTAGTACAAAGTTTTGTTTGGCTTTGCCAAAAATAAAATAAAATAAAATAAATACCCAAAAGAAGAATCCAAACCACAACAGTCCCAACTGCCATCATTTCATATAAATAGCTTTCTTAATCAAACACCTTTATGTCCTCATCAGTCATCATCTCCATTATTATATACATGGGGAAGCAAATTTTCCATGCTTTAACACACCAATTTTGTTGTAATTGATACAAACAAACAAGGTATTATTTTCATAATTAATGGAAGGTATATTATACAAGTCAAGTAAATATAATGTAAAATTTCTATATTTTTAAAATTTCAAAATACAGTTCCAATTGTTAACACTGTTAAACTAATTTGTGTGAGATTTTAAAATAAGAAAAATACTCGCTTGATAATCATGTAACTAAAAAAATAAGGTTGTAATAAAATTTAAGTTTTACAAAATAATCTCCTGGATTAATTTATGGGAGAGAGATAAAATTAAAGTTTGAGATGGGATTAATTAGGTGCATTTTTAAATTCCCAATATATATATATATCACAATTAATAATAAATTTAAAGTATGATATGCACCTACTAATTTAATATATGATTGTAAGAAGATTAAGAAAATATTATATTTAAGCTCTTATCAATGTGACTAAAGCAATAGGCAATAACTAGGGAAAGCAAGAATTTTATTAATTTTTTATGAACAAAAAATATATATTTCTCTCTTTTTTTGTGGATCCTATTGCTTGAGAAATCTTAAAAATAATATATTAATAATAGGATAGTGATACATACATTGACAAAATGATATGCCTTCATTATTAATGTCTTCTATCACTAACTTCAAACTTTAAAATACATAGTTATTGTCATCAACAATTTTGGGTCTTTATGTTTAGGGATTAAGGACATATTTATCATTGTAATATATAGATATATATATATTTAATTTTTTTATATTTTTTGAATTTAGTATTAAATTATTGAGAAGAAAGAATTTGCTATTAAATCTTTATTCTTGTCAATTCTTAGATATAAACTATTAAAATTCCCATAAAATTGCAATTCATAATAATTCCATTCTTGAGAATGTTTTAATAAATTAAAAAATTTTCACAACTCGTATATCAAATAATAATTCATAAAAATCTCGATTATTTTAATTTTTTTATAAAAAGGGAAAGAAATTTAAAGTGTAGTAACATGTTTTGTTATATATATTTAAAAAAAACAAATATAAATATAATATAATAAAAAATTTCAAGTGGGTGACATAATAAATTAAAAAATTACCTTAAAAAAAGTACAATCTGCTTAGATATTTTTAAAAAGCACAGCTTGATTAGGTACAATTTTATTAAAAGTACAATATGAGTAGATAAATTTGATTAGGTATTTGGAAATTAAAGATACAGATTAGGCTAACAAATAAGGTCTTTGTGGGTGGAGAAGATAAGAGGTAATAGTGGCACTCCTACTTTATGACATTTGCTCCTATTTGGTTTTAATTGGTTGCATTCAACATGACTTTATAATCCACTTATGATAGTTTCAATTTTATATTATTTATATAATTTTTTGGTGAATTACAATAATAGAGTAAAGATTAAATAACAAATGCGATTAGCGCGACTTGAATTCAGGCCACACCTGGGATGGTGAACACCTTTGACCATAGGCCATCATATGTATTCTCTATATAATTTTATTTAATAATTTAATTGTGAGATTTGATAATGAAGGTAAAAATTTGAATGGAAATTATTAAAAATTTATATATTTTTAATTTGTTACATATTTTATGAGTATAATTTATATGAATAAAATATAAGAATGGAATTTTAAAAAATTATAAATCATATAAATTTATATTTGTAAAATATTAGGGTGGTACTGGTGACCAAAGTTTGGCCAATTTGTATGATGGCATTAGCATATTCCAGAAGAACCATTTCTTCAAGAAAGAAAGAAAGAGAGTTATCTAATTATATATTCACAATATCATATAATAGTTTAAAAGAATGATTGGTTTTTAAAGGTTAAAATATTAAATATATTTTTTTGTATATTTGAAATTTAAATTTTTAATAGTGTAATTTCTATATTTTTAAGATTTAAAAATGTAAGTTTAATTGCTAACATCATTAAAATTATTGTATTAAATTCGGTGGTATGACATTTTTTAATAAAAAATGCTCACTTGGTAATCATAACCATATAATAAAAAGATGACATTATACTGGACCTGGTTTTAGTAAAAAATTTAACAGTACAAAAAAATTACACTTGCATTTTCAAATTAAAGAAAAAAAAAGTAGAGGATTAAAATTTTGACAATAAAAATGGAGGGACTAAATTCTAAATGTATAGAAACCACAAGGACTTAAAGAATATTTTAACAATTGTTTAAATTAAAAGTGGTGGGTTGGAAATGTATTGGGTTGGGTTAAGGCAGTTCGCTTGCAAAGATATGCTATTTCCTTTTTCTATATACAAATACTAATAGTGA
The DNA here is from genome assembly GCF_007990345.1 of Gossypium hirsutum. Lineage (NCBI taxonomy): Eukaryota > Viridiplantae > Streptophyta > Magnoliopsida > Malvales > Malvaceae > Gossypium > Gossypium hirsutum. The sequence continues at coordinate 52,180,238 of NC_053445.1, forward strand.
TTTTCTCAGGTTAAAGTATTTGGGAAGTCCCTGTATTACAGGGACTATATTAAATTAGTCCCTCTATTATTAAATGGATCAATTTAGCCCTTATACTATTAAAAAGAAGCAAATATGTCTAAATTGTAATAGAGTTAACATTTAATGTATAAAAAAATGTCTTGAATTTGTTTTCAATTGCAATTTAATTACAAATAAAAGATTTCATTTATAAAACCATAAAAACTTTAAATATATTAATTTTATTAAACAGAAAATGATATTTTTTATATAGTAAATGTTAACTCTGTCTTATTTGATTCTTTTTAATAGTACAAATACTAAATTGATCTATTTAGTAATAGAGAGATTAATTTAATCAGGTCCCTATATTAGAGGGACCTTTTAGGTACATTCACTGATTTTCTTAATAGCAAAAGGAACAAAACTAATTATATATTTGAAAAAATATATAGAAAAGTGATTCTATTAAATTTATAAACATTATAAAAACTTCAAATTAATTACTAATTAACTATTCAACAAATTTAAATATTTGATTTGAGAAAGAACAAATTTAAAATTTTCAAAAGTTTTTTCCATTAAATTACGTTTTAACTTATTATGTATAAATATTACAATGTCTATCTAGAGAAATGACGGTATGAAACAATGATATTATTCATTTTCAATAGTTTAATGTCGTGTTAGCAATTTAATCTTGAATTATAGGATTTTCATTTGGATTTAATTTTTTTCAAGGTGAAAATGCTGAACTTCAGGATGAATTTGCTAATGTAGCATTAAACTATTTGGAAAATACTACAGATGATGTGGCGTCATTGTTTCATACAAATATTTCCCATTTTGTCATATTTCTAGATATCTTATGATTTTTAGAACAAATAACTTTAATTATTTATCTCATAAATTAAAAAAAAAGCTCTACTATATATTTTTTCAGTTTTATAAAAGTAAATTTTCATCAATAAAAAATAAAAATAAAAATAAAAATCACTAATTAGACTTTAGCTTGAATATAAGGTTGATACTTGAGATTTGAAAATTTTAAAACCCTATTTTCGAGTCATAGTATGCGTAAATATTATGTGTAAGTTTTCGGTCCATATTTTATTATGATGTAAACATGGGAAAATTTACCCCTAAAAATGATAAAATTTTGATTTAATCCTTTAAATTTTACATTTTTATTATCGTAAAAATTATAATTTAATTTCGGCCCCTAATTTTTTTATTTTTTGGTTTCGCCCCTGGATGTAAGTCTTCTCGTATTGGAGTCCTATCTAAATTTATTGTAGTTTAGGTTGAAATATTAATTCGATCATGTTATATAATAATCATAATTATAGTTGCAATTATAATTGTATTTTTAAAAAAAATTACAATTGAGCTCTCACCCACCAATTACACCAATTAACTGTGAGTAATGAGTAAGAAATGTGACAAAATTTGATGAGTAGAATAAGTGAAGATATATAAAGCAAGTTTTATGGGGAAAATAAGATCTAAGGACATGAATAAAGATATAGATGAAAGATTTCAACTAAAATAAAACCTTTAATTATGCAATCATCAAAACACACAAAAAGGTTAATGCTTTTCTTTCATTGTCCAAAGAAAATTTATGTCTAAATTCATAAATTTTGAATTTTGAATTAAATGCATAATATTGTAAATCAAATAAATTGATTGAGAAATACTTTTAACTAAGTGGGTTAAAAAATTTATGAGTGTTTTATGTTATACTTAAAAAATAAAATTCCATTTTTAGTATTTCAAATAATTACTTATTTATAAATTATATTTAAAAAATCTACAAATATAAATATTAAATTCATAAATATGTTTACATAATATTACAACTTATGACCTTTGAGGCGCCTTGGCTACCTAGAGTCGAGTTTCATCCTTTGTGATCACTATGTCTAGATTTCTCTCAAATTTACTCTGGATTTACGTCCATAATATGCTGATTTGATTTAGATATATTATGGATTTAAGTTTGATTGCACTTTGAATTGATTTCATTATAATTATAATTGGTAATTTTTTTATATATATATATATTCATGAGCATCTTCATTCATTTTGCGGTCTAAGTTTAGTCTTGTTCTGGCTGAAAGTGATATTGAGATAAAACTCTCTGTAGACTCTAAATTTTGAACTTGGTATTTTACATTCAATTAGCACTTAGACATAAAAAAAAATTACAACAAACCAATTAAATTGATTGAATTGAAAACTAATAATTTAACAATTTTTTTTATTTTTATTTAAGTTTCTCTTAACATCGATTCAAAGCATGTGAATCCCTAAAGTTAAAAAAATCTTTTATAAAAAAGCGATAAATAATATAAATATGCATAATGGAAGTAAGTTCCACTAAAGTGAAATCAATTAAGTCTTGACACATCAAAGATCCAACATTGTGCATAAAAAGAAACATAAAGCTATTGGATTAATGGCTTGTTTGTAATGTATGAAACATGGTTTAGGCTTTCCCATCACAATCTTTGTGCATAAATGAAGAAAAAGAGAAGATTGAATATTAGGTTTGGCCCCATTAGTGTTGTGTGAGGAAAGTGGAAAACTAGGGAGGGCATGGTGTTTCTTTTTCAAACTTTTTGATTATTGTTTGCTTCCCCTTGAATATAGGGATTTTGTTGGCAATAGCCCTACATCTTTCAAAAGTGAGAATGAAAATTCAAAAGGTTTCACACTAATTAACATTAGATGCCTTCCTTTATGTGATCATTTTCCCTACTATGCCTTTTGTATTTTTCTTCTTCCATCATAATTTTACTTTATATATTTGTCCAAGTTATTCATTTAAGATGAATTTGAGACATGGTTTTTCTTTTAATTCGGGTTAAGCTTTTATATCTTTAAAATGGTAAACTAGACTATTTGAATTACCCTAACTTTACTCCAACCTTGGCTTGAATGAACATGTGTGAAATAATTCAAAAAAGAAGAAAAGGTCGAGACCCAATCCAAAAATCTCTATTTTTATAAATTTTAAAACTTTCTCATCCTCAACTTACATATACCAGGGTAACGCGTTTCAACACACTCAAACCCACGTCTTCCTTTATCGATAACAATATCCATGCCAATCGAGGTAGGACTCAATCGGCCGATAAATTATTTTTAAAATTCCCTAAAAACAGAGTTAATTTTTAAAAAAAAAATTCTGAATGCATGCATCTTAAACTTACTAAAAACTAAAATGATATATATATATCATGTTTATTTCCAACGAAATTACTCTAATGTTCTTTCTGTTCCCACCGTTTTGGGGGTATGTTTGCTTGAATTTATTAACTTACTAACACTAAAATAGCAATTTGAGTATTTTCTAACATAATCATATTGGGTTTTAGTCACCCAAAAAAGAAAATGCCATTTAGTCCTTAAATTGGAAATTAGTAAAACTTATGGTGAATGATTTAGGCGGATTTGGAAATTCCAGAATTTGGGAATTAATTTTTCTAGTGCCTAGTTTAAAATAAATATTTTAAAATAGTCCTAGTCTCACTATAACTCGAGTTTCTAAATTGTTTAACTTTTGAAATTTCTATCAAATACTTAGATGGCGCGAGTTTAAATTTTGTCATTTCTATCAACTTCTCTAATATTATTATTGATAAAAGAATTTTAAAAGCACTTGTAGTGTAATTATGCTTAGTTTTATCTTTTGTACCCAATAATTCTCTTTCACACACAAATCAATAATTAAAAGGGAAAGAAGAGATAAGTCGTACACTAAATAATGTCATGTCTTAAATTTGGTGCCTTTTTATGAACACAACATTGAAGATAATGACCAGACAAGCGTACATATGAAGAGTTGTAAGAATCTTCATTCAAACTCTTTCTATCAAATTCTTAACCTTTTTTTCCCCATTTTTTTTAAACTTTTTCTTTATCCATTTCTCCTTTATATTTGAATCAATGTTAATGCTCAAAATTTGGATTGAATCCATTGGATCAAATGGGTTTATTTTAATAAAATATAAAATAATTTTAATAGTAAATAATAAAGGTTTAATTATTAATTTCATCATCTTACTAGACTCTACAAAAATTGAAAATTAATCTAGATTTTGACAAATGACTACAATTATTATTATTATTTAATTTTAGATTACAAATATCTTATAGTTTTTTTGATCTTTATATCTTTCTCTAAAATATATATTTATATTATATTATTCCATACCCTAAATGTGATACATATTAATTAACTTATATAAAAACAATCACTATTTGACTTGATCTTCATTTCCTTCTTATCTTAACATGAATTCAGCTAAATTATTAGCAATTTGAGTCACCTATCATTATCAAATTGTACCTTTCCTACCCCATTTTCATGTGACCTATCCCCAAGACTTTTTATTTTATTTTTACAAATTGGACCACCCTTTTCCCCCAATCGTATAAAAATATATTTCTAATTATTATATTATTCCTTAACTATGATTAAAGCATGGCAGTCCATAAAAGCTAAACACCCAGATAGAGAAAGGTATATATTCAATTTTGTATATAAATTTTAAAACACCACAATCATACAAAACCTACACCAATAATCTTATTAATGTGACAACTTATTGTTGGATTAACAATTATTTTTAATTTTTATTCTCTTTCAAATTTTCTTACCAAACAAAACTTTAATTGTTTATATCATGATGCTAATTATAAACCTTAGTTTCTGTAAATTTATTTATTTCTTTTGTCATAATTTCTACAAATTTATTTCATCTTACCCAAATAATATTTTCTTTGTCTTCCATGGTACAACATTTGTACTTTTCTTTGCTTATTGTTATATTTTTAAACAGTTTTATTTACTGCCATATTCAAACAATAAAAAGACTCGACTTCATAACCTATTCAAAAATTCTATTAATGAAAAAGAAATCAGGATTTTATTTCATAAAAAGAATTGTAAAAGAGTTGTAATAGAAGACAAAAGAAATGTTTGAGCATAATAGTAAAACGGTAAGACATATTGTATTAAGAGGGATAATCGTTAACTTTGAAATAACTAATTTTCATGGACTATAAAATATACATAAGTATTATTTAGATCGACTCGTAAATAATTATAAATTAATTGAATTAAATTAAAAAATAATTAATCGATAATTAAGTAATTTAAACGGAATAAACTAATCAAATCGAATATTAATGAGTACCCCGATTCTAAAACTATTAGCTTCTATCTTTAATTAATTTCTATTAATTATTAAAATGAAACACTTAAAAAAAGGGTACATGGATACGGCCCCCACTAAAACTGATCATCAGCACTAAAACCAAATAATCATGATCAGACGGTCCAAGATCAAGGTTATGATAGAGACTCTGGAGATGGAGTACGTGTCGCATAATGTTAGGCGCACACCTCTCAAAACAATCTAACTGCACTCACAATAAAAATCCATCCCCCTTCCTTTCTTGCCCTTCACGTTTTTTTCTTAAATTTCAAATTTACCCCCGCCTTATTTCCTTACAATTCCCAATACCACCGAAAATCGTGGGACAGTGGGGGGAAAGGACCACAGTATAATTTCACTTTCCTTTAGCGTGTGAAATTAATATTTAACCCACGTCGTTAAGGATAAATGATGCCACGTAGGATTCAAGGGGGGGATTACTAAGTCCAAGTCAGCCTTCACAGAGGCAAAAAAAATAAAAATGAAAATAAATTTTCGAGCTCTACTAGAAAAGGCCACAGGCAGATTATCTTTCCCTTCATTCTGCCCATCATCCAAAAAAAAAAAAAAAGAAAGAAAGAAAAGAAAAAGCTCCCTATTCACCGTTGCCGGAGAATGTATATTCCGGCGAACAGATATTTTCTTTCTATACGCCATGTTCGCATCTCCGATCATCGTCGCTACGTCTTTCACGAAGAAACCTAACTCTTTTGGGGCTAAAGTAGCTTACCTTTTGGCTAATTAATGTGCATGGTTTTTTTTTTCCCGTTTGATTTGTTTTTGGGATGTACATGCAGATGTAATCGGAGTCATTAACTGATTAGATTTTTTAGTTGAGTTTTTAAGATTTCAAGATTTTGATTAGAACTGAGCACAGAGAAGTGAGGAGGGTTTTAGAGTTTTAGACCGAAAGAAGGGAAGAGAAGCTCTGACCTTTTTTCCGATGAAGGTTCAGCCGATCGACACTGATTCACGGGCAGGGAAAGAAACTGCTCCGGCTCGAGCAGAACCGGTCAAGCCAGTGCTTAAATCTCTTATTAAAAGGCTCTTCGACCGGCAGTTTCCGAGCGTTCTGAGAGTATCAGCAGCGGAGAAGTCGAGTATTGGTGAAACTCAGTTTAGCAACAAAGATGGGACGACTGAGTTCGAGCCGAGTTCGATATGTTTGGATAAAATGGTTAGAAATTTCATCGAAGATAGCCACAACGACAAGCAACCGCCACCGCAGCCGCCTCCAGCTAAGTACGGCCGTAACCGCTGTAATTGCTTTAATGGTAACAGCAACGATAGCTCCGATGACGAGTTTGATGAGTTCAGTGAGTCTTCCAACGGATCACCGCCTGATACTTGCGAAACTGTCAAGGTAAATCGTTCTTAAAAAAATTAAAGAAATGACAGTCCTATTCCCCCCCCCTTTTTCCAACAAAATTTAACAAAAAAATGTTGAAAATTTTAAATTTCAGAGTCTGGTACAATGCGCCACTGTCGTCGAGAGAAACCTCTTAGCTGACACGGCGATGATCGTTGAAAAGAATAAAAACTGTAAACGGAAAGATGATTTGAGGAAGATCGTGACCGACGGTTTACTTTCACTTGGCTATAACTCTTCAATTTGCAAATCAAAATGGGACAAATCTCCTTCTTTCCCTGCCGGTAACTATTTTCTTTTCTAGATTATTCTAAAATTTGAAAATGTAATCTTAAACAAGTAATTAAAATTTTGATTTCTTGTTATTTTAGGTGATTATGAGTATATAGATGTGGTTATGGAAGGGGAGAGAATGTTGATCGACGTTGATTTCAGATCGGAGTTTGAGATGGCGCGATCAACCGGGACTTACAAAGCGATCGTCCAATCACTGCCGTTCATTTTCGTCGGAAAACCGGACCGTCTCGACCGGATTGTTACGATCATATCGGAAGCGGCCAAACAGAGCTTGAAAAACAAAGGCATGCACCTACCTCCTTGGAGAAAAACCGAGTACATGCGAGCCAAATGGCTCTCTCAATTCACCAGAACCTCTTCCCAAGCCGATGACGTTTCAGCCCAAACCGATGTCGAAGAAACAATCTATTCCGGTTGTGGAGAGCTAGACTTAATTTTCGGCGAGGAAAAAACAGCCTTATCGGAGGAAAATTCCGGCGAAATAAAATTACCGGAGAGTCCGGTCACCACGTGGCAGCCACCGGCGGTCAAACCGAAGAGTGTAGAAAGAGGAACTAAGATCGTCACCGGATTGGCTTCTCTGTTCAAAGAGAAGCCGTAAAAAAATTTTGTTAAAATTTTCAGCTGATTATAAAAAATAAAAAAAAATCTGGATAATATAAAAAATCGTATAATCTTTTTTTTTTGGTTCGAAAGGGTTTATTTCTTTCGTTTGTAAGAGGCAGTAAATCTATTACCGTGCACCGTTGTAATAAAAGTAATTAAATAGAGATTAAAAAAAACAAGTAAAATTTTCTCAGAAAATTAAAAGGGTAGAATAAGCTTTGAGTCCCTATATTTTTCACTTAGAATTTGGTTTTTTAATTTTATACTCCAGAATTTAATTTTTGTTTTGTTTTTTAGATTTCAAAATTGAGATTGAATTGTTAACGTCATAATTATTTTTAAAAATTAGATGTTATAATTTTTAAAATAAAAAAATTACATAGTAGTCATTTAATAGAAAATAAAATAAAGAACTTAAAAAATAATAGAAAAAATTAGTAATAATAATTCAAGTTATATTTTTTTAATTTGAAAAGTAAATGAATTCACCTACATTTTAAATGTACAATAATATAGTCTTATGAATTTAGTCTCTATATCCTATTAATATAAGTTAAATTGAATTACATGACATTTAAAAATAAGTTGCTCACGTAGTTAATATTACACGCATGAAAAACTGTTGTTTCGGGTTGTAAAATTCCTCAACATGGTTTATGAGGGGCAAAGTAAAAGGATTAAATTTGAAATACATAAAAAATATAGGGATGGAGAGCAGAAATAAACCTTAAAGAAAGTAAAAAAAAAAAATCTCAAATGTAGCGAAAATCAGAAACACATTGTTAAGTCTTTCATGATTCGCCTTTATTTGATTATTTATGTGCAAATTTGGTAGGTGTTGTTGCTTGAGAGGGAACAATGGAGTATGCAACTTTATTATTATTATTTTCACTTTAATTTATTTTTTTTCTCATCTTTTTAGGATATTGGATTTCAGTTTTTATTTTATTTTTAAATGCTTAACGAGGTGATTGTTTATGACGGCATATAAAAGCCAAAGGAGGCCTCCTGGAGTCTCATTCTCCGAGCATCAAACAAAGTTGATGGATATTGAGCAAATATTTTAAAAAGATTTATTTATGATCTTATCGAAAAGCATTTTTAAATTTTATTTCTTTATTCCACGTGTGCAATTTTCCATTGGTTGAATGTTGAAGGTTCCTATTTTGACTGTCTTGGTGCCTTGCAGATACTTCAATCTTCAAACAAAATGAAAGAAGTCAAAATTGGGTTCATAAAATTGAAGAATTATAATTTTCTTTTTCGATAAAAACGAGGCATTTTTAGGGGGAGAATTCATAAGAATAGAACCCTTTGGGCTCGGCTTAAGGGAGAAATTAAAAAAAATTGAAATCTTTTATGAAAATTATAAACAAGTTAAAAGTTAATTTTTCCATTTAGGTGGCCCGAGCTCCTGCCAACCTTTAGGGCACGTTTGGTTCGCTGTATTGGATTAGAGGTGTATTGGATTAGAGGTGTAATGGAATAGAGGTGTAACGGAAAAGCTGTGTAATAGCAAATCAACTGTTTGGTTGAATGTAATGGAATAGAGGCGTAATAGTAATCCTGTGTTTGGTTGAGTGTAATAGAGGTGTAATAGCATAATGAAAAAACTAAAATGACTAGAATACCCTTAGCAGAAATTTGTTTTGGTAAATGATTATTGTTATTGTTATTTAAATTTTAATAAGATTATTATTATCAATAATAAATAATTTAATCATATTTAAACATAATTATTATTAAATATATTTTAATTAAAATATATAATTTAATAAAATTCTTAATAATTAGCATAAATTTGTTTTGGTAAATTATTATTGTTATTATTATTTAAATTTTAATAAGATTAATATCAATAATAAATAATTTAATCATATTTAAACATAATTATTATTAAATATATTATAATTAAAATATATAATTTAATAAAATTCTTAAAAATTAATATTCTTATATGAATTTACTCAAATCATAATATATGATACTGTAAAATATAAATTAACATAATTATTATTAAATATATTATAATTAAAATATATAATTTAATAAAATTCTTAATAAATAAAATTCTTCTATGAATTTACTCAAATCATAATATATGATTATAACTAATATGATTTAATTAAATATATGATTTAATAAAATTTAAAATTATTATAACTAATATGATTATAGTTTATGAATTTGTATAATTTAAAATAATAATTATTACATATAATTTAATAATAATATATAATTTCATAAAATTCTTGATAATAAAAATTTTCTTATATGAATTTATACAATTTAAAATAATTAATATTAAATATAATTATATAGTGATATATAATTTCATAAAATTCTTAATAATAAAATGTTCTTATATGAATTTACTAAAATCAATATATAACTTGAGAATTATATTATGCATAAACATAATTAACTTATATTAAGAAAAGGTTAGATGAAAATGAAATTGTACATTAAAATCCATATGTTATATAGTTTTACAACATCAAAAAGTTTGAACATTGATATTTAATGGTAAGAAAGAAATCTCCTAACCCATTCCAATCGGGCAACTGAAGGTAAACTAAAGAAAACGATCATTTGAGTTGGATGGTCGGGAATTTTACTCAATGCATCATACCGCTGATCGTCGGTTAAACCTTCAATTGACCATAAGGCTGAATATAAATTTGAAGCTCTCTCTTCCATATGTTGTTCTGACTTCTGCTGAACTACCACCTCGGAGGCAAAACTCCTACTGATTTGATCGCCAACGGCCTGAATTTTCTCCCCGAACAAAGTGGCAGCCTCATTAAATGAAGAAAACACATTATCACGAGCATCAGATTTCTTCTTTCTCTTGTTTGAAGATGAGGAACCCCCTTGGTCTCGATCTCTTTGCGGATCCGAACCAGAAACATCCAAGTTCAATAACCTACACTGAACTGCCTCCTCATTTCCCTCATTATTTGTAATTAGTTCTCACCTCATTATTTGAGATCACTAATGCATGAAGTCAAGCTATTTAGTATAGTAAGCCTACTTGATCTAGCTTGTAAATGAGCAAAATACAAGTATATGAAAGAGCTCAGCTTGACTTATCACAATTAAAACCCATCATTCCCCTTTCCCTACATTCCTCAAAAGGAATTAGAATGAGGATAGATGTTTGCTCATTAAACAAGTCAAGTAATGGAGGCTCTTGCCATTCATCTTTAGTCAAGTAAATCCCATTAAACAAGTGCTATTCATATCAGGCCTAGTAAAGTGTCCTATGAGTGGGATAAGGGGAAAAATAACAGTTAATCCATGGCTGGCTCAAGCACAAGAAACAACGTCCCCGAATGACATAAAACAAACATCATTTAACAGAAGAATATGAATTTAGGTACGAAAATAGTCTAGACTGACCATAGTCCAAACCTACGATATAAATAGTTTCATCACAGAACATGTGCAGATTTGGGTGAATTTGTAGCAAATAATATGAAATAACTAGATTATAAATTATCCATGCTCAATGATTACATAACAGGACCGAGTCCTAAACCTAAGAATATAAAATGTGCAACTTCAGCACTCTCTGGTCAAATACACACCCAAAAGTCAGGGATAGAGACTTAATTGTGTGACCAAACTAGCAGCAACAGAACTTATGACTATTCTTTATACAATCTTCAGCGCAGTGAAAAATGTGAGCTACACAAATGAAGACCAAAGTCGAGCAATGAGGCACTAACAGCTCTAAATCTTATAGGATTATTCTTATACAACATTCACAGCAGTGAAGAACACAAATTAATGAAACGAAGATCAGAGCAAAGCAATAAGGCACTCACGATTCTAAATGTTCGAAATGTAGAGACCAAGTATGTTAAACTCAAGAATCACCCTTGATTTCATCCGAATCTGAATCACTCGCATTATAACCTGATAAAAGACCCACCACAGCAAACAGCAAATTTCAAACAATTAGGAAATTATCACTTACAAGGTGATGAAGATACTAACATTTACAGAGGTGAACCTGGATGCTTATGGCTGACTTTCCAAACTGAAGACCGCAGCCTCGACGCCCTTGTCATCCAAATTCTTCCCTATAATACCAATACACCGAAGCTAAACTTAGAAACAAAGACAAGCTTAGTTGGAAGAAACAAAATGAGAAATAAGATAAACTAATCCAAAAACCCTGTTGCTGCTTCTAGTTAATCTTGGAACCTAAGAATATAGAACAAAAGCTCCAAACTTTTCTTCATCTTGTAATGAATTTTATACAGCAAAATGTAAAATTTGTCATACGAAAATGGAAATATGATTTACTGAAAGAAGTATATGCTTTAAACTTTTTGATGTTGCTCTTTCAAAAATCAGGATTTATAAATTACACCGCACATAATTTATATGAAATCACCATCAGAAAGCAAGGGATATTAAACCCAGAAAAACTTTCGTTAACTAAAACTACAGAAGAGTAAAAGATTCATAACCATGAAATCAGCATTAAACTACTGAAGAATAAAAAGCCACAAGTGCAATTATACAATAATTCCAATGAAATCAGCAACAATTTCATAAATAAAATAGCAATTTCAACAGAAACTACTGAAGACTAAAGATTCATAACCATGCAAAAATATTTGATAAAAGATTGTCGAACAAAAGAATTGGCAGATTAATTTCGGTCCGAAATAAAACTCACCCGATATTGGATTAAAGATGATGACCCGAAAAACGCTTCACTCTTTTTTCAATGGATTCAGCTATCAGGTATTTCCAATTTTGTGAAAATATTGAAGAGTAGTAGAGAGTTGCAGATAGGGTTGGGAGGAAATGGGAGGAGACAGAGACTGAAGAAACGATGAGGACAGAATAATAAACAAAAACGGTGGGAGATGGAAGGAGAAATTTTGAGGACAGAATAGGAGAGGGTCGGGTAGGGAGGGAGGGTAAAACAGAGAGCAGGGGACGGAAGGCGGACGTAATAGGTATTACAGGGATTTGGGAAGGGATTACAAAAGCAGCGAAAAAGGGGATTAGGTCGGGATTGGTTTACGCCCGTAATGCCTATTACAGCGAACCAAACGCCGGATTAGAGGCGTCATGTAATACGCGCGTATTCGGCCTGTATTGTATTAGGTAATACACTGAACCAAACATAATGTTAGTGTTGCTCATATATGGTATCAATATTAGTATATTTGTTCGATTCTATCTCTGTCTAAAATATGGATCTCAAAATTTATTCAAGCTTGTTAATAGTCGAATTTATTTAAATCTGCTTGTATTATTTTTCATTTTTCAAAATATATATCTTTTACTCCTATTATAAATTTGTTCATTTATTAAATTTATAAACAGAATTGACTTAATATTTTTTAATATTTATATTATAATAATATATATTTAAACAAACAAACAAAAAAATAAATTTGAAAACTAATCAAGCTGGATCAAATTTTAAATATTGAAGCCCGAGCCTAGTCCATATTTTAAATAATCCTAAGTTTTTGTCAAAACTTATTTTTCGAGTCTAATATTTATCAAAATCTTTTCAAATTTCAGCCGTACATTCAAGTTTTGGAGATAACATAATCTTTGAATATGTATACTTGTAAATACATATATGTTGCATGTTTAAGTAACTATTGTAAGTAATCGTTATATTAAATTGCACTTTAATTACACTCTCCAAATCGTATTAAGGTTGAAAATTATGCAGATAAAACTTTAGCGAGTTCCAATTTTTTAAAGATGTAATTACATTTCGCGAGACAAAACATACCTAAAACTTAAAGTTCGGTATAATTATACCGAGTGTGGCTACTATTCTAATTATTTTTTAAGTTAAAAAATCCCAAGTTTAAATTTATTACCTCTCTCATACTAATAACAATAAAATTAAAATATATATTTCTTTTGTTTAATCCCCAGCCTGCTGACATTTATCAATCTGTTTTTGTTTAATTATTTTTTAATGTTTTAGTTACTTTTATAAGAAAAATAATGTATCTCACAATCATTGTCGTGGGCCATTAATCAATAATTTTTTTATACCAAAGTTTGTTTTCAATGTAACGGTGACCCAAAAATTTTAATTTTATAAGTAAACTTTTCTAAATTAATGTTTTATTTTTATATATATTAATGTATCATAACAAGTATATGTTATTTTATGAATTCAAATATTTAAAAATTACATATTTTCAGATTATTAAGTATCCATAATATTATGAAATTGTTACTCTAATTTTTTTTCCTACTAATTTTTATTATTATAAAAATCGAGATATTAATGTTATTTAAAAGTTATATATTTAATTTTGGTTTTATTGGTTTTTAAGGTTTGGTAATGGATTGGTGGGTCATCCTTTTTCTTCCTTTCTATTTTATTTTATATTTTTATTTTCTTTTTTGCAAAGGAAAAATAATCAAAAGCAAATTGCCCAAGTTGGATAGTAATAATATAACGTCTTCATGGAAGCAACCCCTCACCAACTATTAGCTTTCTCTTCCCACAAAAATGGTCTGAATAAAAATAAAATAAATTTATTTTTATTTTCTTTCATACATTATCCCAAATATTAACATTTTCCTTCCTACATTATCAATGAAGTTTTAAAATTTTTATAAATAAAATTAATAAAATTAGACAATGTTACGTTACATTAATTTTCTAATATTATATATTATACAAATATAGCTTTATTGAATCTATTCATTAAGTTTCTTTCCTTATTTATCCACTACGTCTATGGAGTCTTGTATATTGGTGACATGTGGTCCTGTATTTGTCCCTTTCCCTCTTTAAACTTCTTTCATTTTTGCTTTGTTCTTTTCAATTGTTTATAAGGTAAAGGGATAAAGCCACATTCAATTCTTGAATTTGATAATTTTTTGGATAAATAACATCCAACTCCATTAAATTATTAGTAATTTTACATTTTGGTCACTTAACTTCAAAAGGTTATAAAATAGTCATTGAACTATTTGAAAGTTTTTACTTCAGTTATTGGGCTGTTAAGTTTTTTTTTTAAGTCCGACTAGTGAGTTTCACACAGTAATTTGACAATCGGTATAGTGGATCGGTACCCATCGATGAGTAGAAGAATATATCTTAAATCCAAGTTGATCTGACAAAAGTGTTGAAGATCGAAGAAGAAAATTATTTAGATTTTGGTTCGTAGATTCATGACATTTAAAACTATTTCATGAAAAAAAACTGAACTATGGAAGAGAAGGGGAAGAAGATCTTTCAATTGGTATAGGTGGCGCGAATAAAAAATGCCATACAACAACGATTTTAAAAACGCAACTAATAGTTTAGTGACATTGGGTATAGCTTACTCTCTTTTTTTTCTCATTTTGATCTTTAAATTTGTTTGATATTGTGCCACATAATCGCTTGAAATATTTTTAAAAAAAATATTTTATCTACAACTTTTAAAATTTATTGAGTGATGACATGACATAATTTCAAAATAACAAATCAACGTACCTTAAACAAATTCAAGTTCAGGAGCTAAATTAAAAAGTTTTGCCCAAATTTAAGATTACCGAGGAACAAAAAAATTTGAAGATGAAATTGAGAAAAAGTAATAAATTTAAAGACAAAATATTATTTTATGGTTAATGTAAACCATTGAAAGGTAAAAGAACTTAAATAGACGAATAATTATGAATCTAACTCTTTAATGAATCGTACATCAATTATTTGAATGAAACACTTTTTCTCTGTTTTAATTTGTCATTTTCCCGTTTTCTTTTAGTTTTACAGTGTTAACAAAAATTTATAGGTTAAGATGTGGTAACAGCTAAATTCAATTCAAGATTTGAAAAGTTTAGGGGGCTGATTTTTTTCCTCGTTAAAAAGAAAATTTGATTAACCTCCACTGTACTTTAGCTGACAATGTGGTACCTAAAAAATATTTCTCCTCCATTAGGTACTTAGTACTTTTTCGACCAATTTCTTCAAAATTTAAATGTTTACACTAATTAAACAACAATTAAAAGATTTATTAATTAAGGCTTGATGATAAATTTGGCCACTAATGTTTGTATGTTTTGTCAGAATAGTTTTAATTCTATTTTGAGTCTTTTTTTGCCATCAACACTTGTTCTTTTTTTAAAAAAAAAATTGTTTTTTTCTAACAGATTTAATGAATAAATTCAAATTTTTTTTTCTAATTTCAAAATGTTTCAATCTTTCGTACGTTTGTCTATTGAGAAGTTTTTCTACTAAGTTATTTTTTTTAGATAATTACGTTTATTTTCTTTAATTTAAGAGTTTTTTTAAATTTAATATATTATTTATTTTATTATATTCATCATATAATTATCTTATTGGGTTATCTAAGTAATAAATTGCATCTCATTAAAAATATTTCACGTTATCCCGTTAATTTTTTTAACGATAATTTCATTAAATCTATTAAAAAAACAGATTAAAAAAAAAGTTGATGGCCATACAAAATCCACGGTTAAAAATGTTCACCCCATTCCGATGGAATAACAAGAATTGTATATTAATACACGTGAGTTATACCAAAAATAACAAACAACATATAAAAAAATATAATTGAGTTAATAGATAATATATGTAAAAAGAAATTATCAATGTATAATATTTTAAAAAAAACCGAATAATAGAATATTCCTCCACTAATCAATTAAAACATTGAAAATGGTAGATTACTTCAACATTAGAGAAATTAACTGTGTTTTTCCAGTTGAAAAATTAAATTATCTACAAAACCCAAATAAGTTAAAGAAGGGTTCTTGAATGCATAGGATAGTTGGTTGGCATTCACCACCAATTCACACCAACAAAATACAACGATGCAACTATTCTTTAATTTACGAGCATAACTTATACTAACATATTTAAAAACTTTAATACAATATCCGATTAAGTCATTAATATTATTACTAATACGAGAACGTGAGTTTGAATGTGCTGAAATATATTATCTTCTTATTTATAGATTAGAAAATGACTATGTGTCTTTCGTATATATATCCATTTGTATTAGTGTAATATTAATAATCAGCTTTAAAACTTTTATAAATTTCCATAAAAAATATTTTATGAGTGCAATTATTATTGTTAAATTGAGCAATTAATTTGTTAAAATATTAATGATTAACTATAAGAATAAGACAAGTTAGAAGTGGGAAATCAGGTTCCTTTTGTAATATTGTAGTACTTGATAATAATTAACTAATAATGATAACATTTCAAAGCAATAAACTATAATTAAATCCAGGTTGCATCTTGCAAATCAAGCAACCACCCACTTTCATCTTTCTTTTAGATGTAATCTGTATTTGATCAGATTATGTCAATAATATATATATATACATATTTATAATATATTGCAGGTGGGATATCAAAGTTGATCATTCCATGTTAAAGCTGGCTTGGATTAACACTGAAGATTTTGTCTTGCGTTATGGAGATCCTTTTAAACTTATGGGGTGTTGTTGAAAAATATGGATATCATCACATATATATTAAGGGTAGTTACATATTATTATTTACTATCATTATAAGTTAGTCCAAATAAAAAGTGATCTAATTTTGTTAAAGTTTTATTGGGCTTTAATTATTAAATAAAGTATAGGTAAAAAATGTGTAGATATTCTAGTAATTGAGCTCTAATCAAATTCTAATTAATGATGGGTTAATTAGGAATTAGAACTAATTTGTCAATATTATAAATATTAGGGTTATGGTTCCCAAATTACATACAAAATATCTTTTCTAATATCCCATCTTTAGCAAAGAGAGCAAATATTTTTTGAATTTCTTGTGTGCTAATTTGAAAAATCAAATCCCCAAGATTCGGAAAAACTTCAAGGAATCCATGGATTCAAGTATGCTTTCGCATCTAATTTTATTCTTGCTTTATTTTTGGTGATTTGACATAATAGATCCTGATTTATTAAGTTTTATTTTAGATTTATTTTACAATTCTAATAGCTGCTTCTTATAGATAATATCAGCTCCTACAATCAGATAATATTAAATAGGTTGATGTAGATTATGATATATAAGCATGTTATGAGAGAATTAATGATGTTACATTAAGAGATAATAAACCCTTGTTGAAGGAGGGAGAATGTCATGATCCTAAATAAAAGCCTTCGATCCTATATCATTTATGTATTAGAGTTGGTCTTGTAAGTTGGTATATATATATATATATATTTATATTATTATGATTCGAACTTAATCCATGATCTTAGGAAAAGTGAATACCAGATCAATAAGTCACAATTTAGAGTTTCAAGTTGGTAAATACAATGACATTTCGTATTTTCATTTACAGTTTTACCATTCAACCCTTAAAATTATGTTTTTCTTTACTTCTATTCAACCACTTGAAAGATTGTGGGGTCAAATGAACCCTAAAAAGGAAAAAGAAAATAGTTATATATATTTTTAATTTAATATAATTGTCCCCACAAAAAATTAAAAAATAATTCCCACAAAAAATTTGATCCAACCAAAATTTATGAAAAAAAATTATTTTTATATAAAAATAAATGAATCTCTCTTTACCCACTAAAATCTCCAAAATCTCAAATCCTTTTATTTTCTTTCAACATTATCATTGTACTCTCAAATTCCTCTTTTTCTCTAGAATTTATTTAAGAAAGGTGATCAATCTTTTAATACTTTCAAAATTTTGAAGTTCAAAAGGCCTTGTCCAGTTCTTAAATTTGTTCTGGACGAGGATGAAATACGAAACTATTATTATGTGTATCTTACTTATGTCCGAATGAGGGTTTTGCACCTGTTGACAAATAGAAGTTGATTTGTCTTGATCAAATTTATTCATACGATTTTTCTCCACTTAAAGTTGTTGCACTTGATAATCAATTGGAGATATACATTATTGAGAGTTATCAAATTTGAAAGGAATTCAAGATCTTGCTAAGAAGATGGTTGATACAAAAAATAACATTGCCTATCCATTGGTATATTGCCTGGCGAAGTTAGCATTGATTTTGCTAGTTGTTACAACAAGTGTGGAAAGAGTCTTTTCTACAATGAAAATTGTGAAAAATCGTTTGAGGAATCGAATTGAAGATCAATGGATGAGTGGTTGTTTGATTACATATGTTGAGAGATATATTTTTAACAATATTGACAAAGAGAAAAGAATTCAACTGTTTCAACACATGAGAAAACATAATAGAAAATTGTACGTGTTATTTGAATTTATTTGATGTACCTTCCGTTTAACTATTGTTTCAATAGTTTTGTAACAATTTTACATTTAATCATATATCGATTTATTAAGAATTAATATTATACATTAATTGTTATTTAAAAAAAATTACCCCGCAATTCAAAATTTTTTAATTATACCCTTTCTTTTTATTTAAAGAAGCTATAATTTGAAAAATTAAAATAAAAAACTTATTAAATTTCAAATATATTAAAGAAGTTATAGGTTTTAAGGGAAAACCGTTTAGGCCATGTATCCATCTTATCCAATTTTTGATGGATACCAAAATACCGGAGAGATCATAATTAAATTACAAATTCTCTCCCAATTATACTAAATTTATAAATTTATAATTTTTCAATAAATTTACTAGTAGTTCAATATAGGTATATTTATTTAATTTTTTATATCCATACTATTATTTAAATTCTTGATTGAGTTGATGTCACTCTCAATTGCGTCACCAATTCGGAATGTCCTTCCGTAATTAAAATAAGTTATATTATTTGAGAATACTTTAATCATTTTTTATTTAAAAAAAAACTAATAAGAATATGCATATATTAGGATTTGAAACCGAACTAATTGCATTTGTTAAGCCTTTAATTTACAACTCAACTAAAGTTTTATCTTGATACTTCTAAACATTTTAATTTTATTATGTACGCCTTATTACTTTCACCAATTATATATATATGTATATACTATTATTTAGGCTTTTGAGTAAGTTAGTGTCATCCTCAACCGGGTCACTAACTTAGTTAGAAAAATTAAAGAAATGACTTTTTGTAATTAAAATAAATTATATTATTGATATTTGAACCCGAAGTAATTACAACAGTAAAATCTTTGATTTGCTATTCAACTAAAATTTTATTTTAATATTTTTATATATTTTAATTTTAGTATGCACAATTTATTACGTGTATCAATTGTATATTTATATTTATGATTTTTACATATGATAATCTCGTATCCGCATTCGTCTTGATTACTAATATAACAAAATGGTTGTATTTGGTGTATGTGTTCCCACTACTTTGCGATCCATAAAATCTGGCAAACAAACTGGAAGAATGCTTTTCGAGGCCCAAGTGTCATTGGGTTTAAGTTGATTTTTTTAAGAGAGAAACTAACATTTAGTCTTTAATTTTAGTAATTTTTTTATCTTCATCCCTGAATTTTTTTTTGGTATACATTAGTCTCATAACTTAGGAGTTTTTTTTTTATAATTTGATTGTTAAACATTGATTCCGTTAAGGAATGGTCATACGCCACTCTGAGATTATATCACTTTAGATTTTATATAAAATTTTAAAAATTTCAAGTGATATTGTGATACAGTATTAAAATGTCACCTCATTATATTATAACAAAATTTAGTTTTAAAGATTAAATTAAAAGAACAATTTCTATAACAAGGATAATTTAGTAAAATGCGCCTATTTATATATTTAGATTCTATCAACCAAATACCGAAATATTATATTTCGACTAAATGAACCAAATAGGATAATATAATATACCCGACATACCCAACTCTTAAATAAGAGGATAATGTAACCCACGTCGTCCTACAGTGACAACAATATTGCATCGAGCTAAGACTCAATCGACCATTTCTAATTTTTTTTAACTTTATTAAAAAATATAAAAGATATATTTCTTCATATTTAAATAATTATGATATTAAATGCATCTATATCACATTCATAATATTTATCACATGGAATATTCAACAATTTATACACACTACCAAACCTAACATAAAAAAATCAACAATCGAAGTTCATATTATCTATCACTGGACTAACCTATGAATTTTCCTAGGACTAAATTCAGATAAATTAAATAAAAGACTAATGTATCAATTTTATAAAATAAGAGATAAAATTCATAATTATACCTTTGTTTTTCCATATAAGTTGAAGTCACTGCAGAAACGATCGAAAACAAAAATGGAGGTAGACGAGGCCATCTTGGAAACCCTACAACCCTCTCGATTCCTCTCCTTCGCCATCCCAAACCCTAATCCCACCCTCAATCCCTCACTCGCCTCCCCACTCATTCGAATCGCTGTCCTCGACTCACCGATTCAGCCCTCCTCTCCTCTCATTCCCAGTGTCGCCGCCATGATCGTCCCCAAGCACCGCGAGTCCGACTGGATCTTCTCGACGGAGTCCGGTCATCTCCAACTCCTCCTCTCCTCCCCTAACATCCAACGCCTCATATTAATCGGACAAGAACAACAACCAATCATCAACGGCTCTAGTTCATCTTCCATTTACCGCCGTTGGATCGATCCCGATTCCCTAAACAACCTGGAGATTTCGCTAAAGCCACTGGTAATTGCATTATCTCCTAAAAGTTACTTCCATAATGAAAACTTGGAAGTACCCTTTTTGTGTTATGAGGATAATATTGTTTGTAGCTTAGTTTTAGAGAAATGTATTGGGAATTTTGTTGGTGAAATGCTTGTTGAAGATGTTGAGATAGAGGGTAGTGATCAGAGTAGGGAATTTAGGAGGAGATTAAGGTTTAAACGGATGCCTAATTTGGTTCAAACAGAGATTCGAATTGTGCCCAACAAGGTTTCTTGTTTGGATTCAGTTGATATAGGAAGCAGTAGTATAGAGTTTAGCCCTGATTTGGGGGTTTTGGTGCATGCTTATTTGGTGCCAATGGTGGCTAGTCTTGCTTTGATCGGGTCGTGCATTGAAAAGCATGTTGAATCCGGGTTAAGACCTAAAGCTTTATGTCTTGGTGTTGGGGGTGGAGCTCTAGTTGGGTTTTTGAAAACACAACTGGACTTTGAGGTTGTTGGTGTTGAGGTTGATGAAGAGGTGTTAAGGGTTGCTCGCAAGTACTTTGGATTGGAGGATGGAGATTTAGTTCGGGTTCAAGTCAGAGATGGTATGGAATTTATGGACCAACTTGCACATGGAGATGTTGTTGGTAACATCGTTCCTCAGTTTGATGTTATTATGGTTGATTTGGATTCTGATGATCCAAGAAATGGTGTTAGTGCTCCCCCAATAGAATTTTTTAGGAGGGATGTTCTTTTGGCTGCTAGATCGGTTCTTCGTGAATCCGGGATTTTTGTTATTAATGTGATCCCTCAAAGTAGATCGTTTTACGAGAAGTTGATACATGAATTTCGGGAGGTTTTCCCTGAGTTATATGAAATCAATGTTGGAAATGTAGAGAATTTCGTTCTCATCGCTGCTAAGGCTTTGCCTTGTTCGTCTTCAAGTAGTGATTCTGAAAATAAATTCCTTACAAAATTGAGACTGGCGATTTCAGGAGCATATATGGATTCCATTAATAGAATTGGAGATGCAAGCAATTAATATGCTCATTCAAATTCAGCCATATCAACTTTTAAGATTGTGTTCAAGGTTAGGAATTAGCATCGCTATATTAGAATTAGGGTTTAAGCATGACTTGGCAGTTATGGTTTGCCATTTTAAAATTCTTTTGAGGTTGACAAAAATTAAGACCCGAATGCAATCTGGATCTGCCATGTCGGATCACCTTTTCAGTTCCTTTGGCTTTGGAGTAAGCCAGTTCATACCACAAAGAACTGCTCGGCATATTCCTGAACCTGTAAAGTGTCATCCTCGATGGCTCCATGCACCAATCCATGGCTCAAACTTCTTCTCGAGCTCATTTAACGTGGCTCTCCTTCCTGCTTGGATGCAAAAATGCCCAAAAGTTTATTTGAAATCTGAGATGTATATGGCGTAGTCTTCATTTTGAAGACTTTCCTCTCAACTAAAGTGATGGAAAACAGGAGTTGTTCAGACATGGGAAGAGCAAGGTGGTGAAGTTGGTTTTGAGGGCTCCTCCGGCAACGGTCATGAGGCCTTTCTATAGGGAAGCAACGATCTTTTTGGTGTCGTTCTCGCATTGGAAGCTGCAGTTGTAGCATTTGTCGATTTATGGGTACATACAGTGTGGATGACTTGGTATTTCAAGTGGCAGCGATCAGACAACCCAAGTGACAGCAATCAGACAACCGGTTCGAGTTGGTAATCAAGTGGCAGCGATCAGACAACTGGTTTGAGAGGAGCATTGCGGCACCATCCATATGGAACAGGCAGTTTGAGACCAGCATGGATCGGTGGTTGCCCAACAGTTGAGAGTAATGTTCCCATCCTCACGACTATGGCATAAGAGTTGGGGTTGCACCTATAAAAATTGGACCATAACATTACAGTCACTAGTACTTCAACAACATTTCAAACGGTTCGAAATTGAGGTTGGGATAATTTCGGGTTCACGATATAATAATTATGGGTACAGCTGGAATTTAGGATTGACACCTTTTCATTTTTCATTGACTATAACCTGTCTTTCCTTTGACTCAGTTGGCCTATTAAATTCAAGAGCAGACATACTTGATTTACTGTTAGCACATTTTCAGACTTCAATGTGGCTGGCCTACTTGGCCAATTGCCAGTCCCATGTGCTATGTAGGAGAGAAATAAATGCACAAATTTTTCATAGCCTATGATTCCATTGTTTAGTGTTTGGATACAGATGTACTCTATTGTTGTTTGGGTATCCTAAATTAAAGACCATTTAAACTTACAAGTAGCATTTATGTTATACCACGGGCAGTTTAGGAATGCTATTTAAAAGTGTTTTTTTTTGAGAAAATGTACTTTTGACATAATAATATTCCTAAACAAGCTTGTAACACCCCTTACTCGAGACCGTTGTCAGAGTCAAGCACGAGGCATTACTTAGCTTATTTTATTAATTCGGAGCATAAAAATTTACTTTGAAAGTTAATTTCACTATTTACAGCAAACCTGTCCAATTGTGCAACAGTTACTAAATTGATTATAACTCGAGCTACGGGACTCAAAATTTAATTCCGTAAATTTTTCCTAAAACTAGACTCATATATCTTCCTACCATCAAATTTTTAGAACTTTTGCCTTAGCCAATTAGTACAGTTTATTAGTTAAAGTCTCCCATGTTTCACCTATTCTGACCTCTTGTTACTAAAAATAAATTTTCTCATTATAGG
Source organism: Gossypium hirsutum (assembly GCF_007990345.1). Lineage (NCBI taxonomy): Eukaryota > Viridiplantae > Streptophyta > Magnoliopsida > Malvales > Malvaceae > Gossypium > Gossypium hirsutum. The sequence goes on from NC_053445.1 coordinate 52,204,004, forward strand.
ATTTTCATATGGTGTTCCCACTTGTTCCTACAGAAAATAGACTCATTAAGGAATCTAAGAGTATAAACTATAACTCATAACCATTTTTGTAGAATTTTTAATGACTTTCTAAACTCCGAACAGGGGACTCCAAAAACAGATCTGACCGTGTCTCACTAAAATTAACATATCTCAAAATATAAAATTCCTTTTGCTAAACCGTTATTTTTCCATGAAAATAGACTCAACAAGCTTTAATTTCATATATCATTCACCCTCTAATTCATTTTATACCATCCTAGGTGATTTTTCAAAGTCATGTCACTGTGCTACCTGAATTCTGTTTCTCTACAAAATTTTACCCATTTCATGATTTCCATGCATAATTTATCACCTAGACTCTTATAACAACAAACACCTTCATACTTAACCATTTTTAATAATAATTCATCATCAAATACTTACACCTCATTCTTTAGCAAAATTATAATTACAAACATGCAAAATAACTAAATCCCTATACATGCCATAACTCAAACGAGTTTCATCATAAAATACCGAGCAGTTATGGTTGATAGTGTGGACGATTCCCGACTTCTTTAGGATCCTTGAAGTAGCCTTGCAATACTATAAGAGAAAGAGAAATAAAAGAAGTAAGCATAAAGCTTAGTAAGTTTACTAGCAAATAAATAACAACATTAAACACAAATAATTAAACTCAAGTGTCTATATCTCTAGTTTACTCTTTAGATAATCTCATTCTAGTTCTCTTGCTTGTTTTCTTAGTATACTTGTATGCATAACTTACTCTTCTCTTGTTGCATCATTGAATATCAATTGATAATATAATAAATTCTTAACTCCTATAACTTACCTGAGCTTGCCATTTATGTTTTTAACTGAACTTTCCTGAACATGATTTGTTTATTAGCCCGTTGAGTTACATTGGAACAATAAGGATACTCGGGTCTCTTCTGGTAAAAACATGCCAAAGCCATGTCCCAGACATGGTCTTACATGGGATGTTCTCATGTCGGTGTCCATACCATGTCCCAGACATGGTCTTACGGGGGACCTCTCATCTCGGTGCCAACGCCATGTCCCAGACATAGTCTTACATGGGACCTCTCATCTCGGTGCCCATACCATGTCCCAGACATGGTCTTACAGGGGACCTCTCACGATCTCAAGGATGCCAATGTCATGTCCCAAACATGGTTTTACATGAGATCTCTTTACCCAAATGTCATGACATTTGTATCTAGTACTTTCCTTATGTATCAATAGGACTTTTTAATATTAATTCTTTATCATTTTATACTTGAATCAACATCAAATAAATTCATGGAATAAATTCATAGTTGCTGGAAAATAGTAGCATTAATAATAATTATTAAAATATTACATTTATTTACCGTAAACTTACCTCGGTACCAAATATAGCCCAATTCACCAACTTAGTCTTCAACTTTATTCTTCCCTTTGTCTAACCTCGAGTTTCATTCTTCTTGATCTAAAATAGCAAATTTAACTTATTTAATACTCACATTCATCAAAACAGCCCTCGGCTCTAACTTTTTCAAAATTATGATTTTGCCTCTAAACTTTTACATAATTACATTTTTGCCCCAAGGCTCGGAAATTAAAATTCATCCCATATTATTATGTTTTATGACATGCTGAATATTTTTCTCTTCTATGACAACATCAAATTCTCACTCTAACATTTACTTATGTACATTAGGGATTTTTACCGATTATGTCAACTTACTCGTTTTCGCTTAAAATAGGCTAGCAAAAGTTGTTTAACATAATTTCTAGCCTCATATTCTATCATAAAATATAAAAATAAACACTTTTCACCTATGGGTATTTTTCCAAATATAAACCCTAGGTTAAATTATTGCTAGAATAAGCTAAATTAAGCTACCGGGACTCTAAAAACGTAAAGAACATTAAAAACGGGGCTTGGGATCACTTACTATGGAGCTTGAAAGCTTGAAAACCCAAACTATGGCTTCCCTCTGCTGATTTCGTCCAAACGAAGAAGATGAGCACAATTTGTCATCTTTTTCCCTTTTAATTCATTTTAATTACTAGATTACCAAATTGCCCCTAACTTAAAAATTTTCTATTTCACTTATTTCATGTCCATTTTTGTCTAACAACTTAACCAATGGTCTAATTATCATATAAGAACCTCCAATTTAAAGTTTCATAACAATTGGACACCTCTAACATGTAGAACTCAACTTTTGCACTTTTTACAATTTAGCCCTTTTGACTAAATTGAGTGCCCAAACGTCGAAATTTTCGAACGAAATTTTCACGAAATAATTTTGTGAAATCGTAGAACATAAAAATATAAGAAAAATAATTTTTTTCTCATCGGATTTGTGGTTACGAAATCACTATTCCGACAACCTTGAATTTGGGACATGACAAAGCTTCTTTTTTAGAGAAAACAAATGTTTCTCTCAAGTTAAAATTTTGCCCAAAAATAGTCTTTTCTCGAAAATTTTAGCTTCTTTCTAAAAGTTTTTTTTTTCTCAAAAGCACTTTTAAGAAGCATTTCTAAATTATGCCTATATTCTAGAAGTGTTATAGGGTTAGATTATTTGATGGATTTTATTTAAATTAGGATAGTTATTTAGTGTATTCATGGTGAAATTTTTTAATCTCATAAATGGAGTTAAAATTTTTATCAAGTATTTTTTGTTTAGTTTTTATTTGTTTAAATACAACTTTAAAATAATCAGATTTTTTTTTCAATTCGCTTGTAAAGTTAAAAAAACTCTACTATCATTGTATTGGATAATAATGCTTTAAATATATTTTCAATTAAAAAGTATAATTTATTTTCTTGATATTATAATACTATTAGGGTTAATTTCACCGGATAACATCAAACTATGAGCTATCCAAAATATTGTAGTTGAGTCCTCAATATTATTATCGTATTAATTAAATTAAATTCAATTGTTTGCTTAGGGTGTACTTCATAGATTATTGAAATTTTAATTTTTAACATTTAATTTTTATATGTATTTGACAGCTATAATAAATTTTGGCTTAATTTAAATTTTTTAACAAAAAATTATTGAATAAAATAGCTAGATAATTACTTATCGCTTAATATGATATTAAAAATATTAAGTTGGTTTTAATTTAAAAAAAATCATATATTTAAAATAAATTATATCTTTACTTTCTTTTAAATAAGTGAAATAATCATATTGTTGTATTTATTTTTATCCAAAACTATTTAAAATAATATATTAATTTATAATATATATAAGCACGAGTTTGTGCATCATACTACTAAATTCATATCTAAAATAATTATAATATTTAATTTATAATTATTAGTTAAAAAGTTGAATTGAAAATATAGGGAAACTTGTATAATTATAATTTACAATTATTAGTTAAGAAAAGTGTGCTAATTTTATTGATGTAAAATAAAGTTATTAGTTGAATAGAATTTTAAGCATTTTAATTATCACTTAATTAATATTAGAGTTATTTATGTTAATTAATTATTATTTTGAATAATGTTACTTTGCATTGATTACATAAAGTAAAACCATATTATATGTAGAACATGTTAAAAATGATTTAATTATTATTTAAAAAATTTCTATTCTAATATTTGAATTGATAAGTTAATATATTTAAATTATATTCAATAATTAAAATTAAAAAAATATTATTTTACTAATCACACCTGACATTAGAAGCTAGTAAAATTAAAAATATGAAACAAGTAAATTCTAAAATTCAAGATTTTTTTTTTACCTTAAAAAAGAATTCAAGTTTTTTTTTATTAAACAGCATAATTATATTCTGTAGTTAAATTTTTACTAATCTAATAAACAATTTATCAAATAACAGGTTAATTGTTAATTTAGGTAATATATTCATTAAAAGAATTATTTATTTTATTTTTTAACCCAAATATTTTAACATTTTATTAGGTGAACTGACTCAAACAAAAGATGTTGGGCAGAGATAGTAGGAACAATAATTCCAACAACAATTGGTTAAGAAAAAGAAATAAGCAAATTTGTTTTCTACAACATCAATAATTTTTTTATAACACTAAAAATGAAAATGAAAATGAAAATGAAAAATGATATATATATATCTTCAACTTGGAATAAATTAATCTTCAAATCAACACACAAGTAAACATGTAAAAAAAATAAAAAATAAATCATAGTTCTAATAATCACTAATTATGTCCTCTCTTTCTCTCTACTGTCTTCCTTTGATGAAAATTATATGGCTTTCTGGGAAGAAGAAGAAGAAGAAACAGTGGCCACCTTAGGCACATAAACAGGATATTCATCAATTTCATCAATCCATGGACTCTTCTCCTTTGCTGGATTAATGGTCTTCAGTGCTTTCCATACAGCACTGTTGCATTTAAACCCTGACCCGAATGCAATCTGCCATGTCCGATCACCTTTTCGGATCCTTCCTTTGGCTTCCGAGTAAGCTAGTTCGTACCATAAAGAACTGCTCGACGTGTTACCGAACCTGTAAAGTGTCATCCTCGATGGTTCCATGTGCCAATCTGAGAGCTCAAGGTTCTTTTCTAGCTCATCTAACACGGCTCTCCCACCTGCATGGATGCAAAAATGCTCGAAAGCTAGTTTGAAATCCGGGATGTACGGCCTGATTTTCATTTTGAAGACTTTTCTGGCTACTAAAGTGATGAAAAAGAGGAGTTGTTCGGACATGGGGAGGACTAATGGACCGAGGGTGGTGATGTTGGTTTTGAGGGCTTCGCCGGCGACCGTCATGAGGTCTTTGGAAAGGGAAACGCCGATCCGTTTGGTGTCGTCCTCACGTTGGAAGACGCAGTTGTAGCATTTGTCGTCGGCTCCTTTGTGGGTTCGTACGGTGTGGATGAGTTGGTACTTGGAGCGGCGGCGATCGGATGACCGGTTTGATAGAAGGATCGCGGCACCGCCCATACGGAACAAGCAGTTAGAGACTAGCATGGATCGGTCGTTGCCGAAGTACCAGTTGAGAGTAATGTTCTCCATGCTCACCACCAAGGCATAAGAGTTAGGATGTACCTGCGGTTCAGAAATTTTCGAATTCAGCTTTTCATTTTTAACTAATCAAAACAGGAGCAGTTACCCTTTAATATGGTTCACCTACTTGGCCAATTGCCAGGACCAAGCACATGTGCTATGTAAGAGAGAAATAAATGCACCAAATTTTCTTAACCTGTGATACATTTCCCTTGTATTTGGACCCCAAACGTGCATTACCCAGTCATATTAAGGTAAAAACATCCTCATCCAACTCGACTTTTAAATGCTCTAATTATCGAAAATTACGGACAATAGCAAACTAAACCCTAAAAATGAGATTCAACATACCTGTAGCATTTGTTTAGCAAGGTCAATAGAAATCAGCCCAGCACTGCAACCCATTCCACCAAGATTATAGCTCAAAATATTGCCTCTAAGCTTATATCTATTAACAATCATGGCGGAAAGCGACGGTGTAGGGTTAAACAAGCTACAATTCACCACAAGGATACCGATATCCTTAGCCTTAACACCAGTCTTCTCCAACAGCTCATCAATGGCACCAAACATCACTGCCTCCGCTTCTTTCCTTGCCTCCGCCATACAAGGGTTCGGCGGTACACGCAACACCGCCTCAGGCAAATACGTCTTTTGCCCTAAACCAGACCTCTCCAGTATCTTCTTTTGAAAAGCCAAGTTCTCTTCAGTGAAACTTCCAGTAAGATTCGATCTCTCCATGAAAATCTCTCTGGTACAAGTCCGTTCAGGCTCCGGCTTATAACAAGCGAAATCCACCAAATAAACTTTCCGGGGACGGCTCATGAAGTAAAGGGTGGCTAAAAAAACCAAAAGGCCTGAACATAAAGTAACAGAGACAAGATTGAACTTGAGTTGGTCCCATAGTTGAACCAAATCAAGGACCGTGAGCGTTGAGAGATGAGCTGAAGCAATGGCTAATAACGGCACCAGCATTAGATACATGGCGTTGGAGATTAAATAATGGTAGCCGAGCTTCACGTATTTTAGCCTCACTGAAAGAAGAAAATTGGGGAGATTGTTGTTTGATCTTGTTTCGTTTGATGAAGCTGTGCTTTGAACATGAACTGGGTCTGGATTCATGCTTTTCTTACTCGCTTCTGTCATCTTTTTTTTTTGGTATAAAACAAAGTTAATATGAATATTCAAGCAAAACCCAGATTGAAAAGTTGCTGGGAATCAAGAAAAAATGAAAAATTTCTTGCGTTTTCGGTTTCGAATTCGCCGAGAAAATGAAGGAAAATGTATGAATGAGTTAATGAGTTGCTTGCAGTTTGGGGGAAGAGGTTTAGTGGAGAATTTAAAGAGGTAAGGGGGGAAAGAGAGATGGGAGGATACAACTACCCCAACGAACTTTTAATTGTTAACACGCCTTGGCATTGAATTCGCCAACCCGGAAAATTATTTATTTTATTTTCTCTATTTTTGTTTTTTTTTATCTTATGGAAATATTTTATAATGATTTACTTTTCGGCCTTCTCGTAATTAGGAAATTTCAGATTTGCCACTCTTGTATATTGTGTATGTGATTTGGGTGCATGGACCAAGGGTTTACAACTTGGTCAATTTGCTCAAATGAATACTGATTTAGTAGGTATCTATCTATAGTACTATATATAGTAGAAAATTTTCATATTTAAATTCGGATTTGAAGTAGAGATACATCATGTTTGAAACTATTCATAGTTCCTCTCCAACCCATAAATAGGAGGATAATACACTTCAGCATACTCGAGCTCACGTCTTCTTGCATTGGAAACAATATCCATACCAATTGAACTAAGACTCAAAAGGTAATAAAATCATAATTAAGTCTTGCTCCATTCAAATTTAATAATGCACCCCAAAATTAAATGAGTATTCTGATCATCGATTGGATAAGTCTAACTCAAAGTTTAGCTCAATTAGTGTGAAGCCAAAATGCTATAATATCAATTTTTAAAAAAAATTAAATTATTTATGTTGGAATTTCGGATTATGTTCTAGAAATCAACAAATGTGATGTTATCAATTAATGTTTAATGAGTTTGGACCAAATCCAGGACACTTCACCCGTAAGCAAAGCATTTTTGGATATCAATAATCCGCCACAGTTTAAGAGTATGAAAGTTTTTATAGGTATTAATCCCTCACTTTAACCTTAAGACTTTATACCCGAATTTGACTATATAAGAGCCCCAACTATTAAAATGTCAATGATATTAGGTACTAAATCATGATCACTATCAGACCTCTCAATCCCCAAAACCCATCTATCCCCTCATATTTCCACTTTCTCACCATTAAAAGCTTGCCATAACAATGCTTCCATAAGCCTGCTCCATGTCCAAGAAAGAAAATCTAACATCCAGTTTTGATAATAGAGCCAAATGGAAAAGCTCCAAGTCTCTAAATCCTATACCACCATCCGTATTTTGGTGTTGGTAAGCAACTCTAAGCCTTTCAGCGTATACACATTTCATTCTTTTGCTGATCTCACTAGAAATTAGCAATGCCTGCACACATCACATACTTTTTTAGGAAATTTGAAACAAGCCATTGTATAGATAGGTACCACTGAATTTAAGGTCTAGGTTTAATAGCCTTAAACCATCTAATTACTAAGGAGTTTGAAGATCTCAACTATTTAATATTGGCCAAATAAATTAATAAAATTAAGAAATAATGCTTTAATTAATAAGATGCATCATTAAAATTTGTCTGAATGGCTAAAAAATTACTTTAATATATATATATTTTTTTAAATTGATGAAAATCATTTTAATATATTTTATTTTTTAAAATAAATTGATGAGATTTTTAACATTTAATCTTTTAGTTTTACATTATCTACGATTTTCTTAAGTCAAATACACAATTTTTATTAATTATTTACTATATTTGATATTAAAATTATATATTTTTAATATTTAAAATCTCATTTGCTTAATGTACCGGTTAAATTAATTGAATCAAAATTCAAAATATAATAACTTTAATTTTTATCAGCTTGAAGTTTTTATAATATGATAAATTTTTTTTAAAAAAAATTGACGAATATCATATCACCAAAATAATCCGAAAAAATTGAGACAATGAGGAAAATAATCTAATCTCAAGTCAATGGGTTTACCCACTATACCCGGTCCAAGCTTTCCTCATTATCACCATAACAGTCCCAACATAAAAATATTCGCAATAGAAAGACAAAAGACAAACTCAAAATAATCCACTTGAGATAAGACTGCCCTTGTTAGAGAATGAGCAACTTCAAATCTTTAATTCATAAGAATAAAGATTTGGCCATCAATTTAAAGTGAATGTTTTTTTAAGATACAACCATTTCTGTAATAAACATTTAAAATCTTTATATTCAAAAAATAAATATTACAATAACTACAGCAACTAAATCAATTCAACCTAACTAGGGGCATAGCCAGGGGGCTGGAGGGCCTCGGTCCCCCTAAAATAGAATTTCTTCATTTAGACTTTTTAAATTTTTAAAAATATTAAATTAGTAAAGATAAAATTACATTTTGGCTTCTTAAAAATGATTTTTTTTATTTAGTCATTTAAAAATTATAAAGATATAGGCTATTCAAATGGTGAAATTGTATTTTTGTTATCCTAAAAAATAAATTTTAATTTCGACCTCCCATAAAAAAATTCCTACCTTTACCCCTGAAACTAACTAAGCTAGTTAACTGACCAAAACAAAATTGATAAAAAAACTCAGATAAGTGAAACTTGAACTCGAAAACTCAACCTTATACCAATGAAGCTTCAAAATGGTTAAACCAAAAATTTGTAAACAAGAAAACTTGGGGGTACATTTCCTACAAGTTTAAGTTTAACCCAAATGAAGAATACATATTTTTAATTCCCTAGTTTCCTTCTTGTTCTAAAACAGAAATGTCTATTAAGTCTCAAATTAAACAACTTCAAACCATAATTTTAGCAATGATTTCAGGTTCTATTTACATGTTCCAAAAAAATTTCCTAATTGCTGTGATAAAGATTGGATGCAATCTAACTCAACACAAAACTTCGAATATGAAACATAAAATATATTTTAGTAAATATTTAAATTTATGATTATTTAGAGCTTGAGACAAAAACTTTTTTTAATCCTTATAATTTTTTTCATATTTAAAAAAAAATCTACTGCACAAACTTGAATTGTTAGACTATTAATTGAACCCAGACAAAGAATTAATAAAAAAAGTAAAGTAATTTGTCAAATTTCATATAGGATGAAATTGTAATTTAAACAAGACCATTTTCCTATACCCATGGGAGGGTATTTGAGGCATTTTTGGAATGTAATAAGAATTTATTTCCCCCCTAAACAATAAATAAAACATGTGCCAGATAACAGCTAGCTAACGTCTAACTCTAACATATGGAAGTGAAACAGTTGCCTCCCTTTGACTTTGAAACTAAAGTCTCTCTTTTTCATCGCTTCGTCTTTCTTTCCCAAAATCTCAATATATTATTATTTATTTATTTATTTATTGTTGAAATTGCGTGTCCAACTTGGAGGCTTTTTTTTTTTTTTTTGATCTTTTCGGTTGTATTTTTGGTTATCCAACAAGCTTTAATTAAAATAATATCCCATATTCAATGCTCAATCTTCTAACCAAATACCCACTAACATTAATCATAAGCCCACACCAAAAAACCAAACGAAATTCAAGATATGGCACATAATTATTTGTTAGTTTTTTTTAAGTCTTTTTCATGCCATCCAACTCAGTTTTAAGTTTAATTTGAAATTTAAAACTAAATGTACAACTCAAGTTTCAATCGTACATTATTTTTTAAGTTTAAGTTCGGTTCAAGATATAATTTATTTATTTGAGCTTAATTAAACTCGTTTATCAATTTTTATGTTCGAGTTCAATTATGCTCATACAGATTTAAGCTTAAGGTTAATAGTATTAAACTTAAATTTAAATTTTTTTCGAGTCGAACTTGATTAATTTTTGAGCACCAGTGTCTTATTTACACCCCTAATACATCGTATTTAATATAAATTATATAAATGGATGAAATTACTCATTTTGTTTTAAAATTATATATATATTTAAAAACCTAGTTTTTGCTCCTATTTTTCATCCACCCTAATGAAAAAAAAATGATATAAATATTTTTATAATGGGTGTTGGTGATGAAGGAGGCGTAGGGGCCTAAAGATTTATGGGTCACTTAATTTGAGGAAAATTGGTTTCGCAAGAAAAAACCCTAACACGAAATCACCTAATAATAAAGGTTTGTCCCAATGCCATGCCATGCATGCACTTTTCTTCATTGGGTTAATGTCATTTTGTATTCAATCTTCTCACTCAATACTTAATATTTAATGCTTTGTGGGGAAAAAATGAATTTTAAGAATATTAAATTATGTAAAATGTTAATCAAGGAGACCCATTTCCTTTTTAAAAAAAAAATCACATTCATTGTAACTTTCTTTTATAAATTATAAATTTTCAATTTAGATATAAAAGTCTTTTTTAAAAAAAAAAATCGGATTTTGGTTTATTTGATTCATGCACTCATATTATATTTAGTATGTTTTAGTATCGATTAATTTAAAAAAAAAACTTTGATAACTGTTTGTAAAATAAGTCACTAATTTTTAAAGTTGTAAGTGAATAATTTATTTATGTTAATATATAAGTATAAATTTTTGGTTATGATGTGTCTAATGAAAATTATAGTCATAAACAAATAAAAAATTTTAGGGTTAAATAAAAATCCCTTTTTAAAAGGTATTTATTTGATATTTTTAGTTTATTTAATTTTTAAAATTTGAAGTTTTAATATGAATAAAATTAATTTTAAAAGGATAAAAATTAAAATTGACCAAATTAAAATGCATAAAATAAATCCATAGTTTAAGTATGTAGAACGACTTAATAGTAAAACTTGACCTTTTTTAAAGGTTTAAGTACTAAAAGCCCTTAATTAAAAGTTAGCAATCAATGGAACTTCTAAAATATGATTTTCTATCAAAACTCTTGACTGTTAAGTGCTAATGTGTCAGGTGGCATAATAGTTGATGTGTAATGTTACACCAACATTTTCATGTCAAATGTCACGTCGATTATCACATCATCATTTTTTCATGTTATTTGTCCCGTCACCACTTAACAATCCATTAAGGGTTTTGACAAAAAATCATATTTCAAAGGTTCAAATGGTTGCTAACTTGAGATTAAAATTTTAATTTATTATAGTTTTCGACTCAATTAATTTTTTAATTATTTTGCTTGAGCTTTCTTAAACAAAGAAACTAAAATCAGAGAATTCCTTTTACTAGTAATGGAGGCAAGCGATTTGAGTAGAAACGAGATGCCCCATTTACGGTTTTACCATTGAAGTGGTAACTTAATTTTCACAAACTGAAATGCCTTAATTTATCTCGTGCCTAATTGGGAAACAGAGGGGGAAATTCGAGTCAAGTACTAATGAGTTAAGTACGACTCAATGAGTTAAATACTAATGAGTTACCCATTAGAAATAAAATCGAATAACATACAATTTTCTATGCTTAACTCAGTAGTAAAGTTCTATTTATGCTGTTCAATTTGTCTTAACTTGGTGTAAAAAAAAATCGATTCTCATGGTGGAGTTCAGATAAAATTATTTGTAAGTCTTGTTCGATATTAAGCTATCATGAATTACTCGAACCATTAAGATACTCCTATTCGTCTTGCCAAATAATAGTATTCACAAATAAGTGTAGACCAAATGAAATTTGCATCACAAATTTGTACACCAAGAACACTAACTAATGTCGACAAACCCTGGGATATGTCGGTCTAATGTCGAATTCTTGGTTTCAGCGATCATAGTTTTTGATCAAAACAGTCCTGGAATAATAGATGTTGAAGATTTTGAATATCGTTCGACAAGCGATAAAACTTTCGCAACTTTCCTCCCCAGAAGGCCGTCATCGTGAACATTCCGGCCGGTCAGACCAACAAGAAGATATCTAGCTTTAGTTCCGTAGCTGTCCACCATTTCCTTTGAAATGAAAACCTTCTCCAGGAGACCGACTGCCTCTCCCTTCAGAGAATCTGTTCCCCACGTCAAAATATCTAACACGGGGTTTATTGCTCCGGCATCATGCAAAACGATAGCTCCTCTCTGCGTACAACCGTCCTGAACCAATGTTGAAAGCGTCTGAATTGCTTCATAAGCAGTCTCCTCGACTTCATCGTGTAAGAGTTTTACTATGTAAGGCAATGCTTTTGCTTCCAACAGACAAAACGAGGTGTTTACATTGCAAATACCACCATGTGCAGGGCATACAGGAACACAAGATGTTCGAAAACACCAGCAACCGGTTTTTTCAGACGCCACAGTGAGCTTAGGACTGCTCATTGATAGATTACCAATAAGAGCCGCTGCTCTTGCCTTCGCTGTTACTGAATTAACTTTGAGGAAATTTACAAACAAAGGGTAAGCTCCGTGTTCAACCACAATCTGCTGTGACTTGACATTTGCGGGATCTGTAAACCTAAAGAGAGCACTTAAAGCATGTTCTTTAGCTTCCATCGACCCGGATTTCAAAAGATTTATAATTGCTGGAAGTCCATCCAACTCGATCAATTTTTTTGTTAGTGATGTTTCAGACTTTGGGAGGTTGGCTAATAAACCGGCAGCGGCCATCTTGACATCACTGTTATAGTCATTTTCGAGAAACCCCACTAGACCCTCCAACCGTTTCGGCATAAGAAGGTATTCTACAACTCCTTGTGATTCGTGTTGAGAAAATAAGAAGAGAAGGTTTACTGCAATTTCTCTTATTTCCGAGTCTGGATCATCAAGAAGAGGAAGGACTAACGATACACCATTGGCAGTTAAAACAGCAGTTTTAACCAGCTTAGCTTCAGACCTGCACATTCCTAACAGTGCACGTAAAGCAGGCCTCCGGAAATTGTTCGATGATTTGGAATTTTGTTGCAAAGCCAACAATTCACGGATGATTGGCTCCAATTCAAGTTGAACCCCTTTTTCATCAACAAAAAATTTAACCCCGTTGCCTTCAGAAGAAAGTTTCTCAACAATCTCAGAGCATCTGACTATAAGAATTGTACACACATGGGGAGAGAACATTAGTTTCAGAACAAGAGGAACTCCACCACCAGTAGCAATAAGCTCTTTATTAGCATGACAACTGGATAGTTTGACCAAAACGGATAATGACAACTCCTTTAATTCAATATTGCCAGATGCCACCATTGAAAGCAACGGAGGTATGATCCCTTCTTCACCAAGAACTTTTAAATTCGAATCAACCAATTCCATGGTAACCAATGCTTTCATCATTGACATCCGTGAAGACTCCGGCCCTGAAATATAAACGAAGGTATCAATGTACACTATGCCGAGTAGGATCATTTAACAAAAAGACAAGATGTTTAAAAAAGGACACATAAAAGGGTTTCCCAACCTTGAACAATGCGATCAATGAGTGGTTTATACCACCCTGACTTGGCAGCTCGAGAAATGTTCTCCTCGTCAACATCAAAAAGCTTATTCAATATTTTTTCGGCATGGTCTGCCGACTCTCTGACCGGACCCTTTAGAAGGGTAACAAGAAAAAGAATTGCGCTGCTTTGCTGAGAGAGTTGACAGCAAAAAGACTTGTTCCATTTAGATCTATCTTGCAATAACTCATATAGCAGTTCAACTGCAGCCATTGAGATACTTCGATCACGGCCTAAACACGGAACAATGTAATCAAACCCCTGATGCTCAATCACTTTTTCCTATAATTTTTTGTTTAAAACAAAATAGTCAGTAATGAAAGAATTCTCCTCGTCTATTACAAAGCCATCCAATGACTCTGAACAAGAAAATCGAAAATTTAATTTACTTAAAAGCAAGGCAATGAGTTCTAATCAGAATGATTAGCCATAGATAACCCGGTATAGAGTGAATGAATCAAATCCAATTTAGGGTCATCGAATCAAGGGTGTTAATGAATGTATATGTATGTATTTCGTGAATGCATACACGTGTACATAAGTACATACTCTAAACAGTATACATTGTTAGGCTCCTCAAAGCCCGCAATACATAATGAATGAATATTTTGTTCACAAGCGGAAATCAGGATTCCATTATACCACGTCTTGGTATTACACTTATAAGTATGCTTACGGCTTACCTTATTTCTTGCATGCCCTTCCACCATATCTTTCAAGGTGATTAAAATCTTCTTCCTGACTTCTCTGTTGTGAGAGCTTCCGAGGATAGAATTTATTTTATCAGTGAGCCCTCCGATGGAAATCCAGTCCTTGTTTATAGAATTTTCTCTGATAAGCTCCTGCATTTGGTTCAAGGCTTCCTCGACTTTTAAATCAACACCTGATGACAACTTTGCCTGACAAGCTCGGATTTTAAGGCAATAGTTCAGTTCTCTCCATTCCTCTATTGATTGTCGGAGTGGAAGGTTAGATCTCAAAGAAGTATCTTCAAGAACATCACCGGTATCTGGATCAGTTTTCTTCCCACAGTCAAACCAAGCTTCAATAGCAGCTCTCTCGCACGTGGTACCAGTACAAAGGCTTACGGGATCAACCATTACTTCCCCACTTATACGACATTTGAAAGGTTTAAGTGGAGGGATGTACTCTTTCTGTGCATCGTACCGTTGTATAACCTGAGCCCTTTGAAAATACTGCTTCTTCATTTCTTCGAAATCTCTCGCTGTATCCGCTTGAGAAAGTAGCTCGATAACTTGTTCCAAGAAGAGAACTTCGGCTCTTTCTTTCCTATTGCCAGCTTCTTCTATTTCCCTTCTAAAGCTCGCTAACTCCTTGCTAATTTCAGAAGGCTCAACGGGTACCCCAACTGCCCTTGCTATTTCTTCCAACATATCATTCGCGAAACACTGGTCACGTTTTTGATCCCTTAGACCCTGGTTTAACTTGTCAACGATTTGGAGTTGAGAATGTGAAGTCTTGAACTCTACTTTTTGCATCTCACTCTGTAGCCTATTGACCTGATCAGATATACCCGAAAGAACTTCCGTATCGGCAATAGAGAATGCTGCCAAAGACCTTCCAATATCTCTTGTGACTTCTTGCACCTCATGAACAATGTGCCGGCACTTTACAAGTAAGTAGAAACGGCCTCTATTTTTGTATTTCTCGACCAAAGTATTCGCCTTCTTGACATCTGCCTCCAGAGCCTCTAGAGCTAGCCTTGCTGCGGGAGAATCATTCAACTGCCGAAGCTGCAATTCCTTCAACAGAGGCTCTATGTCAAAGAGATGCTTTGACAGGACTTTGAAACTTTCCTTCTCAATTACAATATCCTTTGCAGCCTGAGCTGTTTTCATTACCTGGTTTGTTACCAAAGCCAAGATGGTCCCAATCGGTATAAGTTCCATTGCCATTGCAATGGGTCGTTCTTTCCCACTAATTCGTTAAGACCAATCGCTAATCTGAAATAGAAATCAATTATCGGATTTCAGAAAGCATCCAACATCTCTCCCTTTGAGCAACCTCCTGATACTCTATATCAGGCTGTCAGCAATATACAACCAGGAAAAAGAACTCAGAACAAGCCCTTGTCCTTTATACACCATTAAAACAACAAAATGCAGAATTTAGTGAAGAAAGGGAATATAAATTTATAACTTGTTTTAACCAATAATTGATGAACTCGAAGTTTAGCTTAGTTGGTTCATGTAATAATCTTTTAAAAATAGTATCCCCCTGGTCTAAATTCAAATCTCAGCAAGTCAATCCTTCCCTATTCCCAGATTATGGACTAATTTGTAAAATAAAAAAGACAAAAAGCCATTAATTCAAAAGGGCTTCAATAAACAAATAAGAATCCAATTTACAAACACTAGAATCACACAGTCAAAGGACCCTAATTATAAAAACAGGCAATGAATTTCCATATTTTGATCGGCACCCATGAAAGGAAAAATCATTCAATAAAAACTTAAATTGCAACAAAATAAAAATAAAAACAAAACCAAAGCCAACAAAGAAGAAAAGTTCCTTACCTTTGAAAAACAAATGGCTTTTTGGAAATCACCATAGAAGTGAAAGAGCAAAGAAGAAGCTTTAATTGTGACCAGAATTATTATTATCAGCTAGGAATTAATTAGAAATGAGAAGTGAAACCCAAATACCCATTTCCATGTTGTACGGAGAGAAGACTTTGATATTAATCAAGTCAAGCTCTTCGCTTTTTCTTATTAATTAACTGTAGACTCTGTGTAGTTTTCAACTTCATGGTTTATTTAGTAATATTTAATAACCCTGGGAATGGTGAAAAAATATGGGATTTTTCCAGGAAATTTCAACTCGACAAGGAAAAGTCAAGTGCTAAAAAATCAAACTGAACTTTTTAATTGCATCTGTGGAATTTTTGCCGACCTTTTCCTGCTCCTAGTTCATAAACTTCTTAATCGGGAACCAAAATTAAACTTTAAATTCGAAAATTCTAGTTAATATATTTTAAAAAATGTGCTGATAAAGCATTCTTTTATACATTATTTAGATACCCACTAGCTTCGGTCATGAATTTATCTGATGTAATCGTTTAATACTGTTCTTTTCTACAAAAAAAATTATTATTATGAAAATATTTTTGTATTTTATATATTTTATTTAAAATCTATTAAAAAATGTTTAAACTCAAAATAAATTTAAAAAAACATACATACCAAGATTTAAATTTAATACACAATTAAAACTTTAATATTTTTAACATTTTTTATATAAATTTCCTTGTAATCTAATATTAATTAAGCATATTTTTACCTTAATTAATCATCTTTTAAAAATATTTTAAATATCATTTTTTTTATGAATGATTAAAAATCAGTCTTCAATAACATCTTTAATATAATTTAAACTCATAAATGAATAATCCAATTTATAAAATTAACATTCTCTTATTTTCTCTTATTATTGTTTAAATGGTTGATGGTTAACAATGTAATCGTAAAACGGAACGGGCCTTCTATGTATTGCCTAATAGTTGAAAATTATTGCCCCAAAGCGTTGGGCTGCTAAGGTTATTGATGCCCGCTACGATCACAAATTACTTATACGGGCTTCAAAATCTTTAAGTTCCCATAATTCAGCCTAAAAAACTAAATTTATGTAATTCAAAACATTTAGTTTGAATAAATATATAAATATTATTATACTTTTTTAAAAAAAATTAATTTCTGTTTTGATGTAAATTTCGGTCATACCGATACATTCAAGGTACCGATTAGCACAAAATTTTAATATTTTAAATTAATTTTTAAATTTTTTTTATTTTATCTATTTTAATTATATTTAAAAATATAATATTATCATTTAATTAAGTTATTAAATATAATTAATAAATCTATATAAATATATATTTACATTCTCCATATTTACTTTATGAAACATATTCAGAGTTCATGATTACTCCTCCCATTATTATTTGCACCCAAATTATATAAATATATTATATGAAAATATTTTAAAAAATATTGAACGGCTTCATAGATGATTGTATTAAGGGTAATTTGCAACTCAATAGACATGATTACGGATATTAGGCTTGGCAAACCCAATCCAATTTTAATCGAGCAGGGGCAAAATTTTTAGTAATTATAGCTGATCCTTTATATAATAGTTTTTTATAATATTAATATAAAAAATTTATTTGAATCTAGTTACAATCCTAACCACAGATTGGTATCAGTAAATTCCAAATAATAAAATGCAAACAGCAAAGCAACGGTTTCAATAGATTTATTCCAATAAATAAAATTATGAGATATAGTTTGATAGTGATCACGGGTTCGATTCCCATCTATAAAAATAGAGCGGAACATATTTTGTAGCCAACCGTTCTCTTCTCTGAAGAGCACCTACGACAAAAGAATTTAATCACTGTTATTGTTGATGGACGATAAACACTTAATTTCAACCAAGAAAAAGAAAAATTCGAGATGAAAATAGCATCTACTACTTGTTTGCATCGATACTAACAAAAATTTATTTTTATAACTACAATGTTATTTAAGGTTATAAGAGAAGAAAATATTATTAATTAAATGATTACATTACCTAATAAAATATTTAAATACAAACAAAGCATATAAACTAAATTATAATGATATTCATATCTAATACACTCTCTATAGAAGTCCAACAAGGCTAATTGAGATCTAATTATGTCTCTGCATTGGTCCAAATGGACAATGCCATCAGTTCATGACGATTTAGAGTGACATGCAATATGTTTTAATTATTATTATCATGAATTAATTTAAAATCACCTACTTTTTTTTATATACGATGAATTTGTTTTCTTTAAGATACTTTCACGGTTGAGACATAGCTGTTGACGAGAAACTTGATTAATTAATACCATTTAACATCATCTATCGCCGTTATTCATATTTTATCAATAGGTCAAACTGATTATGGTACCTAATTTACCATTCTTAGGACATGTATCGGTTCCGCTACGGCTCAAATAAGATATTTATAAAACTTTATATCTGTCTACTCTAAATAGTAAAATTGGCCCGGCTGGATCGGTCCATGATTGAAATGAACATGTTTATAACCTAATAGGAAGTTATCAAATAGCTGGTTTATAAATTATTATTATATTTAAATTTTATCTTTTGTATATATGGTAAAATTATTATGAAGTTCTCATATTAGGAGTCAGATTGTATTTTATCTTTTTTATTAAAAACGAGTAAATTAATCCATGTATATATGTTAGACTAAAGAACAAACGGATCATTTTTGTTAAAAATCTCATTCATTTCTATTGTTAAAAATTAACGTAGTTATGGAATAACCAGACATTTACACGTGATGTGCCACGTGGACCTCATGCGAACGTTTAGGGACCCATTTTTAATAGTAGAAATGGACAATTTTTTTAATAGAAAGACCAATTTAGTCTTTGATGTAATGTACAATGACTAATTTGCCTATTTTTAGTAGAAAGAGCAATATACAATCTAACTCTTACTACAATGACTTCATGGTACTTTTACCATCCATACGAGTATATAGCCAAAGCGACATTATTCATACTAAGGGTGAATTAAAATTTTATTTAGGGGCTAGAATTAGATTGTAATTTCTTAGGGATTAAAACATAATTTTAGCATTTTTTTAGCTATAGTTTTATAAATTTTAAAGACGAGAAGATTTTCTAAATCAAAATAGTCAGGGCCTCTACATTTTTAGGGGTGTTCAAACGGTCGGTTCAGTTATTAATTGAACTAAACTAACATTAACTGAATTATCCAAATTGTATAATCCTTTAATCATCAACCGAATCGAAATTTTTTCAAAAAAATTAACCGAACCGAAATATTCCGGTTAGTTCAATCGGTTAACCAAAATTTATATGTTTTTGTTTTTTGGTTAAAACAAGTATAAAACATATAAAAAAATACATTAGAATTAACCGAAATATATATTTTTGTCTTGAAAATTAACCAAATTAACCGAAATTTTATATATTGAAACACTACATAATTAAAAACACTACATAAGACTTGAAATTAACACAAAATATTAATTGTGAAGTTCGGCTAATTCAGTTAATTACCCGGTTTCAGATCGAATAAACTGATAATTAAAATTCCAAAAAACCATCCACCGACTTCTAACTGGACTAAATTTAACTATTAACTGATTACCCGAATTAGATTAATTCAATCAATTGATTTAATTTTAATCGCTCAAAGACTCTAATTTATTTTATATATCACCAATTAAATCAGGAGTGAAATGATGGAAAAGTTTCCACCAATCTGGAGTTAGATTTTTAAATAACTCCTCCCTTTTTCGCCATATAAAATAATGATAGGGGGGTAAATAGGCGAGTGCATATACCCACTTGCCTAGTTTTTATTTGTTAATCTCTTTTTTATTTCTTTCACCGAGTTTAAGGAAAGCAACATCTTGGTGTGTTTCTTTCCCTCTAATATCAAAAAGTAAAAAAAAACCATAAATATTAATTATATATAAAAGAACAAAAGTCATAACTGTTAAAAAACAAGGAGATATAACTTCGTAACAAAAAAATATATGTAAATGTTAGGTGTAATAGTAAGATATATTGTATATTTAAAGAGAAATATAAATTTATATTTTAGAGATTATATTGTTGAGAGAGACAATTACGAATCCTAAATATAAGTAGTAAAATAAATATAAAAAATACAAAATATTTTATTTTATTATATTATATAAAAAACATTACGTGATATATTAAACTACTGTAGAAAAAACTTATTTCAAAATCAACCCAATGAGTAATAAAATTTATCAAATCAATCCAATCAAAGACAAACCCTCTTTTATCTTCTTCAAAGACCAAAAAAAAGGTAAAGAAGTCATGACGGGCTTTTAACATTACAATGGCAAGTGTTTTTTAAAGATAAACTACCTGCAATGTCACTAAATTATTATTAAGTTTACGTTTTAATCATTAAATTTTAAAAAATTATAAAATTGTTACTTAATTATTCAAAAGATTCATTTAAGAAATTGAGCTGTTAAAATCATTATTGTATGGCATTCATTGCTCGCGTCGTCTATACCAATAGAAAACTTTCTTTCCATTTACCTTCTATGGTTCAACTTTTTTCATAAAAACTCTTTGAATGTCATGAATTTACAAATCAAAATTCAAACAATTTTTTTTCAATTTTTGACACTAACCATCAAATTGAATTGCACTTAAGATATGTTCTTTTACTCGTCTATGGGGATTGACCCACCGTATAGATCGTCAAATCGTCACTTGAAGCTTGTTAGCTAGACTTAAAAAAGGAAAAAAAAAACTTAACAACCTAATGAAATAAATAATAACTTTTTAATAGTTTAGTGACTTAAATGAAAATTTTGAATAGCTCAATAGCCATTTTTAAATTTTTATAAGTTAAATGACTAAAACATAAATTTGTTAATAATTCGGTGATCTTTGATGTAGTTTTTTTAATTACTTTTTTAAAATTAAATTATTAATTTCACGACTTATTCAAGAAGTTAAAAGAATTTAAATTAATTATTAGTTGATCCTTAAAATAAAAATATTAAGTAAAATATTTAAAATAAAACACAAATATTTTATTATTGCACTAATAATAATTTAATTGATTATATTGCTAAGTGTTTGATTAAAGAAACGTATTATAAAAATGGGAGACAACTAATTTCCCTATATAATGAATTGTTTAAAAAGTAAAGTGGTCAAGCACTCATCAAAAGATTTATATGAAAGGTTGGCCGCTATTAAAGCAAAATGCCAAAAACTAAAATAGTAAGTAGTAAAGTCTAAGAGTTAGATTATTTGCTTATATTACAAATTTTATAGAGTTTTAAATACTAATATTGAATTTCTAAAATAAATTTATATTAAAAAAAGAAGTACCGATTGTGTCTTATCTCAATTGGTACGTGCATTGTTACCAATGTAAAAGGATGTAGATTTGAGTGTGCTGAAGCATATTATCCTCTTATTTATAGGTTGGAAAGGGTTATAGATAATTCTAAGCATTATCTAAAAAAAAAGATATAACCAAAATCTGATATTGGTCGTAATTACATAAATGTATTGATTATAATTACAATTTCGATTTTGTATTGTAATGATTGGTTCTAATTGTAGTTATGATTAATTCGGTTAATATTGATATTATTAAATGGTGGGGCTAATTTAGCTGTTAACAGCACAAATTTGAAATTTTATATATAGGCAATCTATTTCTATCCGTTACCCATTAACAACAATAAACCACAAGAAAAGTAAAGAAAGGAGAAAATCAAGCCTTATTTGGTCAATTTTTTTTTTAGTTCAAGGGTTCAGTTAGATGCAAAAATTTCAGAAGATCCTAATTGATTTTTTTTTTTAATTTAAGAGTTTGTGATGATATTAAACCTTAAATAAATGATTGTTAAAAAAACCATCAATTAAAATTTTCTAAAATGCCATTCAAATTGGACCATGAAAAAATGGCGGGTTGTTTATTTAGAATAAACAATAAACTTGACATGTATCTATCACGATACGTACATAATTACGTATGATAAGAATTGAATCTATATGTATAAAAACCTAAAATTTCAACCTTAACCAATAATATCAATACCTTATCCGTGATATTAATATAATAATAATTTATAGATAATGACAATAGTTCACAAAAGAGAAAAAAAAATTTCATTGCAAAAAATTAATAGTCACGATAAAATGGTGGGTTATGACTTTTGTGGCTAAATATATAGTTTTTATTGTAGCGTAAAATAATTGTGATGACAAATCTGCAATTTTGGTATTTATCTGCAATACATTGAATAAATTCTGTTTGATTCATCTCTATCATAACCTCGAAAATTATTGTGCATTTTTTTCATTTTATATCGACCAGCCAACATAATTGAATATTTACATTATTAATGATTTTTTTATTTAGTGTCACTAAAAACTGTGGAGTTATTTACATGACATTTGTTTTATTTAAATAAATAATGGTTAATATGGGATTGGAAGTTAGTGAATGAACCCATTTAAGCACCAATTTCTTTCCAATAATTTTACTATCTTTACTATTTTAGCTTTCATTTAAAAAAAATCAACATAAAAAATTTAATGGAATTCACATTACCGGGATACAACTAGAGGTGCTCATGGGCCGGGTCGGGTTCATAAAAAAATTAGGCCTGGGTCCTAGGCCCGGGCCCGAAATATGGGCCTAAAATTTTGTCCAGGCCTAGCCCGAGAAAAAATTATAAGCCCGGCCCGGCCCGGCCCATTTTTTTAATAAATAGCAAAATTTTATTTTAAAAATTAAAAAAGTATTTTTAAAATATTTTAAAATTAAAAAATAATTAAAAAAAAGTATTTGAAAAATATTTTACAATTAAAAAAATTAAAAATAAATATATTTATTATATCGGGCTGGGTCGGGCCGGGCCCGGGCCAAAAAAGTGGTGTCGAGGCCCGGCCCATTTTCTAAACGGGCCTCATTTTTTTGCCCAAGCCCATATTTCGGGCCTATATTTTCACGCAAACCCTCCCATATTTCAAGCGGGCCGTCGGGCCGGGCCGGGCCGCCCGGCCCATGAGCACCTCTAGATACAACTCAATTGAGTAATAATGAAAATATCTTTATTTTACAAAATAAATTATATTGTTTGAGATACTTTACAAAGTAAATTATATTGTTTTAAGAGTATTTTTGTCATTTATATTTTTTTATATAAAAAATAAAACTATTAATACACAAAATAAGATGCGAATCAAGCCTTTAAAGATGTTAACATTTATACTTTATTGTTCAACCAAAACTTTATTTGTTATTTATATATATATTTTTATAAATATATTTATTAGATAATTTTAGGGTGCCATAATCTAATGCGGGGGCAAAACTAGAGGGATTGACAGGCCCCCTTAAAATGAAAAATTTTCTATTTAAACCATTTGAAATTTTTAAAATTGTAATTAGTAATGGTAAAATTACACTTTGGTTCCCCTAATAATGATAAAATTTTGATTTAATTATTTAAAAATTATAAAGATATAGGCTATTAAAATGGTGTAATTACATTTTTACTATCGTAAAAATTACAATTTAATTTCGGCCTTCCTAAAAAAAATTTCTAGCTTCACCCCTGATTTAGTGTGTATATATACATATTGTGTGTTATAACACAGCATGATACAACCTATTTAAGTCCCAGCATGTACGGGTTGTTGACTCAAATTTTATTTTGATTTAAGTTTCACCATATGTGATTGCTGTCTAGATTTATTTTAATGTAGGTTCAGACAAGAACAAATCTAAAAACATTTTTAGTTGAGGTGAAAATTGAATTATAATTTTTTAAAAGATTAAAATATAATTTTATTATTTTTAAAAACCACTAAATAAATTGTCTTCATTTTTGAAAAGTAAAATATAATTTTAGTATACTAGAAATGGTAGGTAATGACAACACAATACCTCACATACAGAGAAAAAAAAATGCCAGATTTTAGTAGTGAATATAAAATGGTGGATCACGACTTTTGTTGTTAAATATAAATATAAATATATGTATATCTATATTTCGTTGTCGTTAAACTAATTAGCATGTTAAATGTGCACTATTTTTGGATTTTATTTGAAAATTAGTTGGCTATATAATTTAACACATTCAACAATTTTCCAGTTAGTTGTATTCTTATCATAACCTTGAAATTTTTTATGTTTTTTTCGCTGTATGTTGACTAGCCAATATATTTGAATTTCTATATTATTTGTTTTCAAATAATAGAGGGATAAGTTAAATTTTAATTCTAAGTTTTTAAGAGTTTAATATATAAATTTAACATGTATTAATTTATGGTTTTATCATTTTTATGAGATTAAATAGATATTTTTTCATTTTCGAAAGAAAAATTTACCCTTTAATTTTTTTAATTTTAAGGAGACGCTCCTATGAGATAACTGATATGTTTTTATCAAAAAGATTAATACTTCTATATTTAGTTTTTAAAAATATTTTTTTTATTTTAAAAAAAAACAACATGTTTGATAATTAGAAATAAAAAAAATAATTTTAATAACGAAAACATGTTCAATAATTATTTTTCTCTAACAAAAATAAAATAAAAATTTACATTTATATAGATTCAAAACAAGGGATTAGATTTAATATTAAAAAAACGTTGTTAAACTTTTTTAGTTTATGCAGGTTTGAATCGGGTAAATGGATTAAAATCTCTTATTTTCATCATTTTCATTTTTACAAAGCATTTTTTGTATAATTTTTTATTGTTTTTAAAATTTTAAAATATTTTCATCTTTCAAAAATTATTTTTAAAATTTTCAATTAAACACGTTTTCTTCGATATTTTCTAAATAACTTCTATTTCTTGAAACCAAAAGTTTACAATTAATCAGGGGGAAACCAAGGGGGCTCGCAGGGCCTCGGCCCCCTAAAATGAAATTTTTTTTATTTAGACTCTTTAAAATTTTTAAAGTTCTAAATTAGTAAAGTTAAAATTATACTTTGTCTCTCTAAAAATGATAAAATTTTGATTTAATCCCTTAAAATTATATTTTTATTATCATAAAAATTACAATTTAATTTCGACTCTTTAAAATTTTGCAATTAAACCTTTTAATTTTGGTAAACTTAAATCCTCCTTCCAAATTCCAACATGTGTGTAATTCTATATTTTATCTATTTTAATATCGTATAGTATATGTTTTTTTTATTATGTAATTATATTATCTTTAGCTTATCAAATTAGAAACCACCGTTGAAGTTTTGGTATAAAAAATATTAAAAATTATTTATTAGAAGCTGTCACTTATATTGCTGTGACCTGGGGATGCTGGCGTAAGCCAACATGCGTGCTACATAGTTTTACTGCCTCCCACCGACTTTTTCTGTTTATATAACTTAAAAAAATTCATCATTAACACTAAATTAAAAAATAAAAATAAATATTGATAGTGTCTTTGTTATTATTATCAATGTAGGAACATGTGAGTTTTAATATGCTGAAATATATTATCCTTTATTTATGAATTAAAAAATTATAAATAATTTTAAATATCGTATAAAAATATAATTAAAATTTATAATAAAATTAATTTTTATTGATTTAAATTTAAAAAATATACCTCAATCAAAATCAAACAACTTTTGTTTTGCTTTTGTTTTTTAAATTATATATGAATTCTTGAACGGTTGATAATTTGCGAAATGAGGCGCGGTGGGTCAGCAGCAATGGTTCATATATGGCACTTTCAAAGCCGTCCAAATAAGTCCAAATGCATTGTTACACGGCACACCAGCCTACTTTTAGCACGTATCATATGTTTGTTTGACTAAAGTCTTGGATCAATGGCAGCAGAAACTCTTCGAAGCTGTTGCATACTTTTATGTATCTATAGAGTTACCAAATAGTCCGTTTTTAGTAATTAACTCAAATTCTAATGTTTACGCCGTAAAAGTATTATAATAATCCCTATAACATAGATTGCATTTTAAAAGGATAAAAGAGTCATAGCATAGCCGTCCCTGCAGAATCTTGTCTCTTTTTCGATTGTTTAGGATGAGGAAGATTCGGCATATTGGAAGATCTTCATGTGGTAATTGAATATATTTTTAGCTAATGGTGTTGACAACGTTATTTTTGTCAAACCATTTGTTATTTTGTTATTCTCTCTGAATATATATGTTAATCATATCATCCAATCTTGCTAAAGTAGATTGTTAATGGTGCGTATCACTACTAAGCAATCTTACTTTTCTCCGGTTACTTGAATTTTTTGAATAACTTTTTTACTATCTATCAAGATTTTATACAATTTAGAACTCATCTAAAATACTCCATATCTCCGTCATGGTCACTGAGCAACGCCCAATATTCTTTATGAATAGGGTGTGGGTTTTCTTATTATTATTTTGATTTTTTGTATTTCATAATTATTAAAGAGGTAATTGTTTTCATGCTTAGGGATAATTGTTAGATAAATATTTGGAAAAATCATTTTACTCTTTCATTTAATATAAGTTATATAAGGATTAATTTATTCTTTTTTTAATAAAAAGATTAAAATATAATTTGTCCAAAAAAGTTTACTTTGGTATTTTCATTGATGAGTTTTGGTAAGTGTTATTGAGTGGAAAGAAAAATGGAATGATGGAAAGTTGAAATGGTAGAAAATTTGAAGAATAAAAAACAATTTTTTTCTTTCATAAGGGTGCTCGGTAGGAAAGATGGAAAAATAGAAAGGAAATTATTTTTTCTTTACTTCTATTGTTTGGTAGAGTTGGAAAATGAGATGAAAGAAAATAGAAAAATTGGAACATACATAAATTTGAACTAGCATACACATCTCTCTTATTTTCTCTTCTTTCATCATTTTAAATTTGAAAGATTAATTTTTATGTATTAGTATGGAAGATTATCATCTCTTATTTTGCCACTTTTCTTCCCTACCAAACACACTCAAAATTTATTTTTCTTTCCATCCCTCCACTTTTTCACCAACCAAACAAACCCCAAAAGCGGCGGCAAAGTTTGTAGTTATAGTTTTAGTAAATGTAATTTTTAGTGCTTTTTAGTTGTTTCTTTTAATTTTGTTTTCGAAAAGTTTCAATTTTGGAAAGTTTAGGAGGAGGTTATGCCAATGTAACATCTATCAATTTAGTTTTGGCATCCGCTTTTGTACATCATCAATATTGAGGAGCCTTTTGGGGACCTTCGACATTGTTGTTGTTAACTAGAGCTCATTATGGCACAATAGTGGCATGGCTAGGATGCTATCAATAGCGGTTGATCATAATGGTGCATTTCCAATAACTATTTGGCACCTCTAGTTTAGCACTCCTTGCTATATATCTCTCTCCTCCATTGGGGTTTTTATGATAGCAACAACATGCAACTGTTAGAACAATAAGAATAAGTGGTTCTGAATGACGTTTTCATTTTGGTTTTCTTTAATTTGGTACCTTTTTTTATATGTACTTAATTGTTGTTGTTTAATGGATTGTGTTGTCAATAAAGTTATACTTTATACCGTGTTGATTTTAATTATAATTGTTCGAGAATATATTATTTTGTGATTGTATTGTAGAGCAATTATATTAAGTTTTAGTTTTGTTGGATTTGATGTAATTAATTGAGTCCATTGCTAACTAATTTCCCTATACATAATAATGAATATATTTACATAACTTTATACATCTAATCTTGCAAGGTATATTCTTTATTATTAAGTCCTTAATTTTAAATTGATTGCTCAAACGATAATAATTATTTGACGAAGCTACTTAGAAATCCATTCAACTAATGATTTTCTTTAAGCCCTATACTTTATTATATACAAATAAACTCAGCCCGTATCCCAAATCAACTCTTCATTTATCAAGAGTTTATTTAGATATAATAATAGCATAATAATTTTATGTGACGGATTTTTAGCTTTATTATTTTTAGGTTTAAATCTTATTTGTGAATATTTTATATTATATATTATAAAGAAAGTTTAATTTTGACACAATCTTATAAATATAGAAGCTATTTATTAAATCATGTTTTAAAATTTTTGTATAAATCACTTGTTCTAATTCGAGATTCATTTTAAAATTATAAGTAGAATTAACATTACAAATAATGTATTCGGATAATTATCATCAGAATAAATTATTATAAAACACATTATGAGACTTATCTATATATAATTTATAAAGAGTATTAAAACTAAAACTTGAGATATCAAATTTTCCAGATCCTCAACTTTATGGTTAAATCAAATCTTGATTGATAAAATACCACCATTTTAAAAATTAAATCGATGATCAAATCGATTAAACTAATAATTTTTGGTTTCAATTGTTGATTCAAATGTTTTTTTATTTTTTGTTCAACCGATTTATTCAAGAGCAAATTCAATTCATTGTCTAAATTGATAAACAACTAATTTTCAATCCAACTGGTTCAATCGAACCAGATCCAACAACCATGCAAAATACATTTTATATTGAATAAAAAATAATCTCAATTAAGTAAATGACAAGTTTTATGTCTCCCAATAAATTCGATGGAAGATTAATCATACGAAAATGACAGACGATATTTTGGTTTGAAACTTGCAAGTTAATGCAAACTGGGGCGAGCTGTTGGCAACGGAGTGCATACCGTGAGGCGGTGATTCTAAGAAAGAACACATAAACGCTTTGTAGAACAGCCTATTTGAAAAGGTGGCTCATCCTTATCAACACGTCTCTGTGATTTTTTTTGACTACCATTTTATCCACAACTTGCAAAGGAAAACTTTTTTTTCTTTTGAACCTTCAACGAAGATCTTATCATGTTAGAAAAAAGAGACGGCGAATTAATTATACACAATTTTAATCACATGGTTTATAAACATATATCACTATCACTTATGTCTATGTGAATCAAATTAATTTTGAGCACTATTTTCAAAATTTTGTCAGATCGATTAGTCAAATTGATTGAATTAGAAATCAATTGAGGGTATCAATTCAAAATAAGACGTTGGACTGATTGATTCACAAACTGGTATAGATCAATTAAACTGAGCTAAAATATCAGTTAAACTGAATTTTTATAATTTTAATAATTATATAAATATTGATTTAACTACCAGTTTAGTTATAAAAATATTGGTTTCAAATCAAATTTAATATTATATATAAATACTAGATTTCTCAAAATAGGAGTGTTAAATTTTACAAAAAGAAGAACTACTCTTATTGATAAATGCTTAACACAAGTTCATCTAAAACTTTTGTTTATTATTTAGAATATACAATAAGAAAACGGATCAAATTAGGTTCAGCTTGTGCTTTGAATATTAAAATTTGAATCCAACTCATATTTTAAACGAACTTAATTTTTATGATCAAAATTTATTTATTTTATTTAAACTCAGTTGAGGCAACTAACCCCACTCTTAAAGAAAAGTAAAAAGACTAGTGCTTAAATTTTAGGTGCGAATATCCTTGATTATAACACTATTTTGATGGGAATTAAAGTCTCTTCTGGAGACATTAAAAATAATGTATTAAAAAAGATTAGAAGTTAGGGTTGAATGGGCAAATTTCATATTCTAAATGGTAGATGGGTGATATAGTATCTTTCGATGGGGGTGAACGTCGGTACATGGAAAATTTGGCATTTAATTAAGGTAGATTTTAAGTGTTAGTGGAAGTACTTTTCATTACCAATCTTTTAGTTACATATCAAATTGGCCTTCTTTTAGAGCTTTTTGCTCTTTGATCTTGACTACTCCACTTTGAGAGAAGCAAATTTAATTCAATTAAGTAAAGAAAAATAATCAATTTCATTTTCCCCCTTTGGTTACGTATAAAAACTGTAGAACTTTTAGAGATCGTGGTCTAGATTTTTGATAAATTAAACATTTTATTTTATTTCAAATAGATTTTTATTAAACTTTTTCACAATTCATCTGTTTTCTTTTTTTTTGGCAAGAACAAATCATTCATTATTATTAGAGGAAGGCACATCATCTAAACATGTATTATTTCAAAATTTAAAATTTTGAACAAAATAAAAAGAACATAAACAAATATTTCCTTAAATATTGAATTAATAATAAAGTCAACGGAATTTGGTGCCGTTCGTTATTAATTAAGGCAAAAACATTGGTTATTATTAGCGCAAAAACGAGCAACACAAAACCCTTTATGAAATTGCTTCTTTTTTTAAGTGAATAAATATTTTTAGATTTATATTATATATGATTGGTTTAACAAAGGATAACATCTTTGTTGTAATCACAATGAAATTAAGGGAAAACAAAAAGAGGTGATTTAGAATAAAAAAAAGTGTTGTTTTTCAATTCAAATTTGGTTTGAAGGAATTCTATTTTTATTTGATTTATAACTAATTCTAAACCTTTCATAATTTCCTTTATAAAATAAAAAATGGCTGAAAATTTAAATTTTAAAATATAAAAATAAAAAAAAAAATAGTGAGAATGTATCCAAACCAAATCAAAGTAAATAAGATGGGATTTACACATATGTATATAAATCTTAATAATATTTTGTTAAAAACTAACCTGAAATAAAATAATAAAAAAGAAATAAGGGTAATTAAGGAAAAGCGAAATCAAAGAAATCCCACATCAAGGCGGACAGTGAGGAGCCGACCTTCTCTTATTCCTCCACAGTTATATATAAGCCAACTCACTCCACCTGTAAACCTTGTGGAACTCGCCCTTTTGGCTTCAACCTCTCTTTTCTACGCCACAAGTAACCATGCCATCAGGGGCTCCGCCGCCCCTACCACCGCCACCATATACGCCTTCACGACAGCCTCCACCACCAGTACTATCGCCACCACCGATAAGAATCACCCGAACCAAAACACCCACCGGCGGCATACTTTTAGGCAAGTATCAATTGGGTCGTATGTTGGGACAAGGAAGCTTTGCCAAAGTTCACGAAGCGACTTCAATCGACGACGGCAACACCGTCGTGGCGATCAAGGTTATAGACAAGACCAAAACCGTGGATGCCGCCATGGAACCGAGGATAATCAGTGAAGTTTCTGCCATGCGCCGGCTACAACATCACCCAAACATTCTTAAAATCCACGAAGTTATGGCTACAAAAACGAAGATCTACCTCGTCATGGAACTGGCTACCGGCGGTGAACTTTTCGATAAATTGTTAAACCGTGGCCGGTTAAGCGAAGGAACTGCGCGTAGGTACTTTACCCAACTCGTCTCCGCCCTTCATTTCTGCCACCAAAACGGCGTCGCCCACCGTGATTTGAAGCCACAAAATGTTTTGTTTGACCAATATGGGAACGTCAAAGTTTCCGACTTTGGTCTCTCGGCTCTACCGGAGCAACTACACGACGGGCTTTTACATACGGCTTGTGGTACACCGGCTTATACGGCTCCTGAGGTTGCTCGGAGTAAACCGTACGAGGGTTCTAAAGCCGATGCTTGGTCTTGTGGGGTTATATTATTTGTTTTGTTGGCCGGTTATTTACCCTTTGATGATCATAATTTGATAGGTATGTATAAAAAGATTGCTCGTAGGGAATACAAGTTTCCAAAATGGATATCAAAGCAATCAAGAGCTATAATATGGCAGCTTTTGGATCCTAACCCAGATACTAGAATGACCTTGGAGAAGGTAATGGAAACTTCATGGATTAAGAAAGCATTAGCTACGTATCGATCATCACACAAGGAAAACGAGAGTTTATTACATGGGAGGAAATTAAAACATGAGATGATTTGTAATGGAGTTAATGCTTTTGATATAATATCTTTGTCTTCAGGGTTGGATTTGTCTGGTCTTTTTGAAGGAGGTAATGATGGCATTAGGAAGGAGAAGAGGTATACTACTTCAATGGAGGTTGATGGGGTTATGGAGAGGGTTATGGAGGCTGGGGAGAGAATGGGCTATAGGGTGGAGAAAGGGAAAAGAGGGGTTTTGGGATTGGGGAAAGGGAAGGTGGTGTTGACGGTGGAGGTGGTCGAGATTGCTGAATTGTTTGTTTTGGTGGAGGTTAAGGTGGTGGAAGGTACGGTGGAGTTTGATGAAGGGCAATGGTTGAATTTAGAAACTGGCCTTGGAGACCTATTTGTTTCTTGGGATGATCATATCGTGGGTGATTGATTTTTGTTTTTGTAATTTACGATTAGTTTCTTTGTTTTCTTTCCTCTTATTTTTTTGGTCAATTATTTAGGAATGGTGGGGTTTATTTCAGTATTTAATCAATGTAAATGATCAATTTTATAGTGATATTTAGTAGTTTCTTTTATAAATCCTCCAGAATATTGGAATCAATTCTTGAAGAAAGAAAAAGTTGAAAATATATAGAGTTTGATGTGAAATGAGATATTTTTGGTTACAAATACTGTTTACAAACAGGTGAATCTCAGGTTGAGATGTATATCTCATGAACATGTCTGCAATTAATGGTAACAACCTGCGAATATAGATTATATAAGTCACCAAAATCCCACATTCATATGAATGAAAATATGGGTTTTTTTTCAACAAAATATAAACCAGTCAACACACAAGCTGAAAAAAAACACAACTTGATTTACATAATTATGCAGCCTAATTAGTTCAAGTAATATAACATAACTTGCCACGGACTACCAGCTATACAGTTGTGAGGCCTTTGATTGAAGTTGTCTATGAGACCATCTCTAGGCTATACACTGATCGAGATAATCTAAGCATAGTCATCATCATCTTCATCTTCATCCATTCCAACCACTGAGGAGAGGATGGCCATCCATGCTTGCAAACCACTCTGAGCATCCCTCTTCCTTGAAACTTGCAGCCTGTTAACAGCACTCTTTGGAACTCCGCATTTCACGAGAATGGATCCTAGTGATTTGAATGTACTATCGTCAGGTTGAATACAAGCATTCACCATTTCTTTAAAAAGTCTACCTGCTTCCCTGAATCTCCCATCCATGGCGTACAATCCAAGCACGTTGTTGTAACTCAACAAATCAGTTAGAAGTCCCAGTTCTCTCATCTGTCTAGCTATATGAGTGGCTTCTTCAAACCTCCCGTTTCTTTTATACATACACAGCATCATTGCATATGTAAATTCGTTAGCATCTCCGTTTTGCTTCAAGTTATCGAAAATTGCTTCAGCTTGAGTAACCATAGAACGCTCGCTGTAGAGATCGATCATACAATTTGACGAATACACATCAGGGCAGAAGCCTGACGACTGGAGAAGCATGTAAACTTCCTGTGCTTCTTTTAAATAACCAACTTTCGTATAAAGCTTAATCAATGAGTTGTAAATAACAGCATTTCCAGGCAATCCAGCACTTTTCATTTCATTAACGTACCTCGTAGCTTCTTTAACACTCCCAATATCAGCAAAAGCATTTATCAATACGCCATAGACAACAACATCAGGCTCCACCTTAGACTGAATCATCTCATCGTATACTCCTTCAGCCATTCCCAATCCTCCCAGTTTCAAAAAACTTGATATCACAGCACAATATGGGATGCAATCACTTACAAGTCCAGTTTCTTGCATCTTCTTCAAGTAGCCTTTTGCCACGTGTGGTAAGTCCGCACTCGTCAAAATCTGTATGAGAGAACTATAACTGCATTTATCCGGAACTACACCATGACTCTGCATGCTATCAAATAGCCAGCATGCTTTATCGTAACTCTTCCCTATTCCGTAAGCTTTAATCATTACATTAAACTCGAGGACAGTAAGCCTCTTCATTTCTTGGCAACACAAGAAAATATTTTCAGCTTCGGAAACATGTCCCCTCTCCCCAAAGGCATCAATGTTGGCAGAGTAGCCCTCTGAACTCATATTCCCTGCAAGGTGAAACCTCCTAAACCATAACCATGACTTCTCGAGCATCCCAGCTTCTATGTACATTCTGGTAAGAGCAGATTGTGTATATTCATCAATTTCAAGATGTCTTTCATCCATTTCGTGTATGAGCTCTTCTGCTTCACTAACCATTTGCCTTATCGAGTATGCATACAAGAGGGTGCGGTAACTAACAAGATCTGGCTCAAGGCAGGCCTCCTTCATCTTTGCAAAGTAACCTGCTGCCATCTTTATATCATCATACTTAGCATGAAGGGATATGAGAATATTATATGTTCTCGTGTCGGGTAGGCACCGAACCTCCTCCATCATCTTCATCAGTGAAGCCACTTCTTCCAACTGTCCATGGTTACCACAAATGTGAATCATAGTATTAAAAGTAACAGTAGTTGGAACAATCCCTTCTCTAAGCATGATTTCGAATGTTTCAGAAGCCTCTCGAATCTGCCCTGCCTTGCCATATGTATCTATCAAGGTATTATATGTATACGAGCTTAAATGTGAATCACTTCCCACTGCACTGGATGTTTCACTTCCTTCATGCCTCAAAGATCCATTCAATGACCACTTCTTGAAAAACTCTTCAGCTTTTTGAAACTCGCCGGCTTTCTTATACAACTGCACGACGATCCCCATAGTTACCTCATCAGGCTCTATTCCTTGCTTATTCATCCTCCCAAGCCAACAAAGAGCTTGTTGCTTCATCCCACCTTTACTGTAAACATCAATCAGAGTACCATAAGTAGAATTAATAGGCTCAACCCCTCTAAAGCTCATCTCATTCCATAACTTCTCAACATAACCCCATTTATGAGCTTTACCAAGAATTCTAAACATAATGTTATAATGAATTACATTCAACTCATAACATCGTTTTCTCTTAAACCACTCAAAAATCTCTAAAGCCCTGTCCCAATTTGGTTGTTCCTTCAAAATTATACTCCTTTCCTTGTTACTTAACTTTTCAGCCCATGGCTTTAATGCCTCGTCCAAATCCTTAACGTTCTCCAAAGCTCCCAAAATCGCTGGAATACAACCTCCATAAGAAACCCGTTTCGTCAAACACTTGGTGTGCATTTTATCCACCAAAATTTTCCCATTAACCACACCAAAATTTCCTCTATTATTTGCAAGTTTGAAACTTTCCCTCGATTTTTCTCTCCTTTCTCTATCCGGGTTTTTCTCCAAAGTCTGGTTGCTTGACTCAGCCTGATTATCAAGACTCTGTTTTCGACCTCCATTGAATTTCTTGGTTCCTCCTCCATTGGGAGTCTCGAGAAGCCTTTGATGCTTGGTTTTGGTGATGGGTTCGAGTTTTTCTATAGGAGAAAGTGAAACTGAAAGTGAAGTTCCATTGATGTTGGGCAGTGAAGTTTTGGTAGAGCATAAAATGTTGAAGCAACTGGTATCAAACTGGAGTTTGACAAACATTTCTGTAACGGGAAAATCCGTGAAAATTGAAGTGATGAATGGAGAATTTTAGTACCAGAAGCTATATAACATGTTTGTGTGGGTAATGGGTTTAGGATTTGGTTGTAAAAACATGAATGAAGGCTTTGCTGTTAAAACGATATTCAATTGCTGCAGCATCCTTGGCCTGGCTATTTTAGATATCTAAATCGGTTTTACGCCGTCGTTTTATCATTTCCCCTTCTTTTTTAACTGAGACAATTATTTACCACTAACCACATTTTAATATTTTTCTATAAACATACATCAAATATTCTCTCGAGTCTATAAATAAGTATTTATTTCAACAATTTTAATTTTAAAAAATATTAACATTTTAAAATTTTAATTAAAATATTTTAAAATTTACGAATCAATTTAAAATCTAAATGATAGTACGATTCATATTTAAAGAAATTATATATGTATTTAAAAATTGATCCATATATTTTAGATGTATTCCGTGTTAGTTTTGGATTACTATTTGTCACCTAAATTGATGGGAATAGCTTGATTGGTATACTACTCAATTAGAAAATTTAAAGTTTATAGACTAATTAATCTAAATAATAGTTTAAGGACAATTGTTGCAATTAACCCAACATCTACAAGGACACGTAGATTAATAAAAAGAACTAGATTATATGATACAAACAATTTATTGTGAAGTTCATGGAACAATTTTAAATTTGAATGATAAATTTGAAAATGTTTGTTGCAATTAACCCTAAAAAGTTGCGTAATTAGAATAAAATGGATAACTTGAGGACCTTAATGATTATTTATCGCCTATATTAACGGTTAAATCGACGGAATAACTCTATTGATACATTACTAATCATTCAAAGACTCAATTAGAATGTTTGAAGACCAATTAATTAAATAATAGTTCAAGGATGATTGTTGGAATTAACCCAATATCTACCATGACATGTAGATTAATAAAAGAACTTGATTGATATGACACATATAAAATATTTTGAAGTTTATGGAACAATTTAAATTTTGAACGATAATTTTAAAACATTTGTTGTAATTAACCCTAAAAAATTACATAATTAGAAGAAATTGGGTAATTTAAGTACCTTTGTAACAATTAAGCTTGTTTAAGAATTTTGATAAAAATGGATAAATTTAAGGACCTTTGTAGCAATTAATTCTCAAAGTCTTGTTGAGAGTGGGATTTGAACCCACGCCCTTTCGGACCAGAACCTTAATCTGGCGCCTTAGACCAACTCGGCCATCTCAACGCCTTGTTCAGTCTCGCAGTAGTTTATACATGGGTATACACCAGAATTTTTTATATTTATCAAAGGAATAACAATTTCAAAGTAAGAGTGAGCAGTTATCTTTTTTTAAATATCAACAGTATTTATAGTTATTGTTTTTAAGGATTAATACTTTTTTTTTTTATCATTTGAAATTTTTTAATATTTTCTTTAACTAATATGGTATGAGTACACTTTAACTAGTCCAAATATTTACAACAGAGGCTATGCTTATAAATTCTATAACATGAAAATTATATATTTAGAATATAAATGTGTGTTAAAAATAATATATAACAAATAATAATAAGTATGATTTGAAACTAATTGATAATAACACATGAAAGATGTAATATATTTAAAATGAAAAAATAAATTAAATTATGAGTAAAGCACAATGTAAATACATAAATACATCAAATTAAGAATACTGAATGCATTACAATAGTTTATTTTGATGTTGTCATCAATTTTGAATTGATATCGAGTTAACTTGTAACATCAACTCAATCAAAGACATTACCAATATATACAATTGTACGCTAGCCACAGTTTAAAACTATTCCATAGCCAAAATGAGAATCAAACCGACACTGATTAAGGTAGGAGAGCCATTGCCATTTCACCTAACTCTCACGATTTAATTTTTTAATACAATAAAAATTATAAACATAAAAATGAAAGAGTGATTATGTACGTTAGGTATAAAAACACTTTAATTGTAAAATATAATTTTATTTTACTTATTTTTTTAAATATTTTTTAATTTTATTTAATAATAATTCTAATTAAATTTACTTCAAAAAATACAAATTGTTTTAAAAATTCAAAATATTTTTAGATTTGCTCAAACAGAGTATAATAATTTTAAAGAATTTTTAGTATATTAGCTTTTTCTTAATCTTAATCCTATTTTTGATAAATTATTTTTTAATTTAAGGAGGTGAGGGAGTGAAGTGCCTCAATGGGTGGGTCAAGACGAATACTGACGCAGCTATGTATGATGGTTCGTTGGTTGCCGTGGTCGAAGGAATGGTCAAGGACAATGTTGGACGATGGCTCAGGGGTCTGCCCTGTGTTTGAAGCTGAGCTATGAGGGGCCTTTGACGGCCTTAAGCTAGCATGGGAGAAGAGTTGTCCTTGAAATGGATTGCATATAGACTCTTAATTTCCTAAATGCTCAAACTCTGGATCAAAGTTTGTTAGGGGAAAGAGTGAAGGAATATTACATTTGATAAAAAAACTTTCGTGTGAATAATGTCTTGAGATAGAAAATTGAGTGGCGAATGGTATGACGAGTTTGGCTATAAGAATGGCTGCCAAATGGAGGGTTTTTAAGAAATCTTGTTGGGCGGTGCATAATATTATGATGGTTGAGGTTCCTAACTCAATGCTAGAAGTTGGTTAATAATTTCTGTTATATTATACAATTTCTTTTTATAAAGAAATACACTATTTTTATTTAAATATATAAATTTCAATTTTGCCTAAATTATTTAAATATATAATTAAAAAAGCGTTATAATAGTTATTTTATTATTTTCTTGTCATTATTTTTAATCCAAATAACATTAATGATTTAATAGATAATTTGGATATTAATAAAGTTAGTTGCATTGCTCCACCCAACAAATCTCATCTCTTACTAAAGGAACCAAATACATGTATTTATGTTAAATTCAATACACGCACAGATATAACAAAATTTCCTCACCAATGTTACCAGCACGGCACGGAACATATTTCCAACCTCCTATAAAACCAGTTTTCCATTTGCCATCTGAAAGGTCTCAAGCAACGTCCACTGCTTGCCGTTTTGGAGGCTCAAGGTTATTGTTTGATTTTTTGTCGGCGAAATCCTCGGCATTGTAGATGACGGTGATGTAGAGAGAACAGCTTGGTCAACGAGCGATTTTCTCGCCGATCTTTAGCTCTTCTTTGTTATCTGAAAAAGATCACCACAAGGGCATGGATATGCGTATGCCTGCAACTCCTCGTAACACTGCATGTCCTCTATCTCCACATCGTCGCACGACATCGTTAGGTCGATCAAAGCTGTAATGTGTTTGTTAGGTTGTCCTCTATTGATTTTGTCTATTTTTGGCTGCCGAATTGGTTGGGCAGAAAAGGAGAGAAACTTTGGCGTCAGCTTATACACAGACGCCAAAAGCCAAAGCAAGGACGAACAGAGCTTTTAATGGCAGAGATTACTAAGTTGAGTCTCTTCGAAAGGGGAAATTTTAGGGTTTCGTTTTGAATTTATATGGGCTTAAACTAAGTTATTCAAACTGCTTAAACTTTTAGAAGCAAGGGCAGAAAAGGGCTGTCAGGTACCAAGTATTAAACTTAGACATTAGCCATATGAACGGCTCCTTTATAATTCGTTTTAAAGAAAGTGAAAATTACACATCTTCGGATTTTCAGGGATTCAAATTTTGTGGGAATCTAAATAAATCTTGTAGGATTCATGCCTCGGCTCTTTAGCCAAAAAAATGAAGGGCTAACAATGCATGGACAAGCTCGTGAAAATTTCCCAAGTCATCATCGTTAAAATTCGGATACACGATCTAACATTATTTGCCGAATGAAATACGAATCCAACATTACAAATTCATATTCCAAACATAACACAAAACGCTAGAATCTTTACATTATTGCATGTAGTGCAAGGGACAAATTAACCATCTCAGAGATATTATGATGATTAAGTCCTTAATTACAAACATGTTTGGCCCTAGACGACATGAACCTTTTACCTTTTCATTTGCAATACTTTTGAACCAAACACCAATGTTAAGAAAGCTCTCGAAATCGGATTGCGGCCTGCAACAAAACGAACATGTATATACATATATTAGATATCAGCAGTATGACATTGTCGTTAGGTTTGATGAGTGATTAAACTAAGCAAAATATCATAAGTTTCTTCATCATAGCAGGTGTTTACCTTTCAATTGCATGGATGTCATTAGGAAACAGGATGATTTTTGTCTCAACTCCTCGCTCCTTTAATGCCCGTGCATACTATGAGTTTCAAACAGCAATTGTCAGACGTGACCGGAGTTGGATCGTGTCAACTTTCAGATCAGAAAAAGGATGTGTTCATGTGGGTGGGACTGTGAGTACAATAGTAGACAACACATATTCTAATCAAGTATCCTATGTTACCGGATGCTTTTTCAAAATACATATATCCAACACATTCTAATCAAGTAGACAAAATTGTATACCTATGTTAGACACATAAACGTATCTTACACTCAACTCCAAGTAACATAATTAAAAATGAATTACATATCCATCATACTTCATGCTATAGAAAGGAAAGTTATCGTACTTGCAATCCCCCAGAAACCGGGACGCGAAGATCCTGAGCACCTAGAAGAAAGATGGTTGGAGCTTTAACCTGCAAAGACAATAAAAGACAAGACTTTATCTCATCTGATTGTTCACATGATAACCCTTTTAAGGGAAAGCAATGCAAGTTTTAGGGTACCACGCCATGTAATATACATGGATTGATTTTGCTTTATGTAATGCTAAGTCTGCACCGGTGCCAAAGCGTGAAGCATGAAGCTAACCAGTTCAATTGGCATCTCTGGTTCATGCATCATACTGGAAAATCAGTCTTTTGTTTAATGTACCTTAGAAATATGCAATATAGGAGACTTGCTGTAAAAGTGAGTCAAGTGTTCAGCTGAAGGTGCTTCAGTAAAGATAGTTTTTCCTTTGCTTCCGTAAGATTCCACGTAACACCAATCAGGAATATCTGTTGTGGCAACCATGGATGAAAGATTACAAACTGGATTCCGTGCGGCAGCTGCAACAAACTTATTCGGTACCTGTAAAATGTAAGAACAAATTGTAATATCGAAAACCATAGATTTCCCTAATACTAAAGAGACACTAACACAAATTATATTACTTCAATAGAAAGCCTAACCTGACCAATCAAGTGCGTAGTTAGAAAGCCACCATGTGAACCACCAAGAACAGTTATTTAGATGGGTTGACAAGTCCTTTCTCAATGACATGATCTATAGCTGTGAGTACATCATGACATCCTGCGCATGAGTCAATGAACGAAGGTTCATAATTTACATAACAATGATCCAAATAGTTATACCCGATATAATAAGTTAATGACTGAGCACATGTATATCAAGAATAAGCACCTGAGACCCAATTTTCCCAGGAAGAGATTGCAATGCTTCCTCGCCAAATCCCAGTGAACCTCTGAAATAAATTAGCAATGTTGGATGAAGATAAAAGTTATGCCAGCCATTTTATGTAGATAAATCATAAAAAGCTATTTTAAAAAGGAAAATCCTTAATCATGTTAAAGCAAAGATCACAAAAAACCCATAAAGCATTTTACTGTTAGCTATAGGATGATGTGCTGCACTTGAAAACTATCAGCATGACGTTCAACTCGATAAAGTACTTTGGGAAGCAAATATGAAATTAAAGCATCTTATAGAAGGAAAATTTAAGCAGTAATGTGAAAATGAAATGACAAGAAAAACCGGTTCCTATCTCAAGTTAAACTTCTGAAGAAGTAAAGGTATACTTTCGCTCACCTATAATTTACAATTAATAGGCTGAAACCAAGTGAAGAAAGAAATGCCAATGACTTTGAGAAGCTTGACAAAGAGACGGAATGAGGCCCTCCATGAAGGACCACTATTAGCGGATCAGGTGCATTGTTTACCTTGGAAGATACAAATATTGCCTCAAAAGACTTAGCAGCTCCTGAATGAATTGAACATATTCCATCACCAAAACCATTTTTTTTTCTTATTTCATAATGGCAGTACCTCCTATACTAATCAGAGGCCAATGAACACCATAGCAAATAAAACATTAGTTTAGCCTTCAAATCATTCACAAATATATATATACAACTAAAATATATTGCGAACATAAAATCATGTTTTATCTTTCCTTTATGGCTTTCAAAGAGGTTGAGGGAAGTTTTTTATGTCAGCTTTAAGTTTTCGTTGAACTTTTCCAGTAGTTGCCATCATCAGCTATCACAAGGATAAAATATCGTAAAAAAGAAAAAGAAAAAGAAAAAGAAAAAATATATATACTGCTAAATGTGGTTATCAAAGCATGCTAAGATACAAAAATAACAGCATTGAACCAAACTAGTTTGCAATACCTTTTGTCAAGCAATCAGAAACATCTTTCACTGGAATTTGCGTGATACCAAACTGAAGATGTGAAAGCAGAGACATAACCTGCACCATGAGATGTAAACACTAAAAGAACAACCTTGGTATAAAAGAAATGCAGAATCAGATGAAACAAAAGCAAGCAAAATAAACCTTCTCTGAACATTTAAAAATGGGCTTGAGACATTTAACCAATGCCAAGCGGTTGTATTAGTCACTTTGTCCACAAGGCAGCCATATTTGATTGAGGAACATCTATCGGGCTGCTACACACTTTGAGATGAGGAAAGAACAACTACAAATTTCATTTCTCTTGTTCGGAAGGAAGGAGAGATTATGGTTGAGAAAGAAAATAATTTTACCAGCAATAATGTGTCCCCGTCTAGTGTCAGAACATTCCATGAAAAACCTGAGTCAGCAGTGCTGATTCGTAATACTTCACCACTGTAATATGGTAATACGTCATCAAATAATGAAGTAGAATATTAAAGTCTATGCACCTGACAAACTGACATATAACCAATAGTCACCTTAACACATTTACAGAAAGTATCACTTGACAGCTGCGCCAATAGGAAGATAAAATCATAGTGCATCCATCCGAAAGCCATGGCTTACTAAGAAAACTTGAACAGTAAAGCCCCGGAAACTGACCATCCTCGGCACAGTTCACAACAGGAATCTACAAAGATTAATAGAATAAACAGTTAACCTGTCACATGTAAACCTAAGAAAGTAGAGATTAAAAACCAGATTTGGTAGCAGCATGTATATATTCCAGCAAAAGGATCATCATAATGACCCAATTTGGTTTTGTTATATACCAAAACAGTAGTCAGCAGTAGAGGAAAGAAAGCAGTAACTAGAGGGAATGGGAATTGGGGATTTAGAATGGTTTTTTCTCCCCCAAAGAACCCCAAATGAATCTCATAAATTGCATGCTCTAAACTGAACTCATCACCTTCAACTTAAGCAGAGAAATGTGGAGGGCTTACCACATCAATGATCTTTGTAGATGAGCATAGCTTGCCATCAGTAGGCCAATCAATTCGGTGAAGAGAATCAGTTGCAGAGTGTACTCCAGAG
This sequence comes from Gossypium hirsutum, assembly GCF_007990345.1. Taxonomy (NCBI): domain Eukaryota; kingdom Viridiplantae; phylum Streptophyta; class Magnoliopsida; order Malvales; family Malvaceae; genus Gossypium; species Gossypium hirsutum. The sequence goes on from NC_053445.1 coordinate 52,246,937, forward strand.
TCCACTGAGGCTTTGCAGACAGAAACACAATGAACTTCCATCTGGGCTGGGGAAATGAAACATAACACACAATAAGAGGAAGCTCCAAAGATGTAGACTGTATGTAAAAAGAGGCCCTCTTTAAACATTAGGCAGCTGCTAAATAAGGTTCCAGTTAATTAAGCCATATTGAGGGAAGATTTTCATGGGAAATATGCAATTCTAGACAATCATACAAAGACTTCCACGCAAAGATTTACATACACTCTCTGAAAAGAAGCAACAAACAAAGACGTTCAACAAGATATGGTACTCCGCATATAACAGAGCCTCATAGGTGCTATAACAAGAAAAGATGAGAGAACACTCTTTCCTATCTGACATAAAACAAGGAAACAGATTATACGTAAGACAGCTACCCAAGCAATTAGAAGAAGAGAAATTGAAAGTTTAACAGCAATGAATTATTTACAAACTCGTGCATGAAGAAACTGACTTGAACTTAACCCAGGCTAATTACAGAAGAGGAACTGAAATAAAGGCTGGTAAAAAAACTCATGTTTACATCAATTATTTGAACTAAACAAATGCAACAAGATATGACGTGGTTGGATGAACAAAAGTTTTCTAAACCTGTAAAGACAGCATAGATACAGAAACAACAAGTCTTCTCCCACATCACAGTGTGAGCTAAGGTAGACATAAATTGTTTGCAAAAAAGAACTTCAAAAGGCACTCAGCAGTTTGTCAGCTATCGTGTACAAGATTGAGGAAAAGAACACGAAAAGAGACTGGGAATCTGAAAAAGGATACGACGACCATATGCTTCAGGCACAAGCCAAAAAGTAGTAAGGAAAAGCATACCTGAATTGGAAAGAATGCACATATGCTTTGTGAAGTTACAACAGTCATTCCTCCATTGATCTGATCACCAGAAAATTATATATTGTGATTAAAGGTACACATTCAAGTTCCAACATTGAAAATATATGAATGAAGAAATGTTGGAGATTAAAAGCAATTTAGTGAAGCAGCAACCCACTTGAGATCTGACTGAGCAGCTTCTGACTTATAAAGTGGAACCTTCACTGGCATATATACACAAGGGCCTGTATATAGCAGTATTTTTATACCCAGTTTTCTCGGATCTCGCTGACCACCCCACGAAAACCAGATATTGGTCGATGCTTTCCACTGGTGGAGCCCAAACGACCTGTCCTACACTCAAGACTTTGCAATTCTTTTTACAGCATGTACTCGCCACTGTGATATGGAGGGAAGTTTAGTGAGGGTTCTTCCACCGCACAAAGCTCTGTGCCATAGCATTGATTAAAATAGAAAACCATATGTGAAATGAACCTGTTAGATTGATCACAAAGGGCAGCTCCTTTT